>NC_092497.1:31793374-32058280 GCF_047495875.1 Pithys albifrons albifrons | reverse complement strand
CTCTCAAATTGGGCTTTTCCTCCCTCTACTCTCTTGGGAAGTGAAACGGATGAAGATTTCTCCCACAAGACAAAAAGCTTGCTCCTACGGGAGAGACAGGGAAGGCACACCGTATTTGCCAGAGATTCCAGGCCGGCACCTTTCTTTCTTGCGCGCAATCGCAGTCATGCCTTAGGAAAACCTAATCACTCCAATTGTGTGTCTTTCCTGCCCCTTCTCCTGAGAGAAAAGAAGGAGATGATGATTCCTTTGAGAACTAACGTGGCAGGAAGGAAAACTCTCGTATCTTATAGAGGGGCAGGAAAGGCACATCAGCTATTCACCTGACAGTCCAGCCCTGCAGCTTTCTGTCTCGGCGCGAGGCACAAAGGCTCCTTAGCAGAAGCTCGTCTTTCAACTTGCGGTGTTCTTCCAGTTCCCTGCTGAGCACTGAAATATAGGAAGACACCGCTCAGGTAAAATGTGTCAGGACAGAAAAGGCTTGTGTCTCTTGAAGGGACAGGGAAGGCAGATCGTATTTATCTGAAATTCTCAGCGTGCATTTTTCTCTCTTGGCAAAAAGCAGAATCGTTTCTCATCGGAAGCTCGTCTTTCAAATTGCGTTTTTCTTCTCGGTTCTCTGCCGAGAGGAGAAACGGATGGTTATTTCTCCCAGAGGAAACATTAGGACACAAAAGCCTTTTATTTCTGGAAGCACGGGGAAGGCACATCATATTCGTTTGAGGTCCCAGGACTGCAGCTTTTTCTCTCGGCGAAAAGCACAACCAGTCCTTAGCAGAAGCTCATCTTTCAGATTGCGTTTTTCTTCCCGCTTTTCTGCCGAGAAGCGAGACGGATGATGACATCTCCCAGACAAAGCAGCTGAAGACAAAAGCTTTTTGCTTGTGGAAAAGCACAGGGAAGGCCGAGCATACGCATCTGTTATTCCGGGCCTGCAGCTTTCTCTCTAGGCGAAAGGCGCTGTCGTTCCTTAGCGGAAACGAATCTCTCCGGCTGTGCTTTTCCTCCCAGTTCCTCCCAGAATAGAAGTCCATGAAGATTACGTTGAGACATAACGTATTGAGACAGGAAACATTTGTGTCTTTTGGAGGGACAGGGAAGGCACATGGTTTTCACTTAAGATTGCAGGCCTTCTGCTGTCTCTCTTGCCTAGAAGCATCATGGCTCCTTAGGAGAAGCTCATCTCTCCACTTGTGATTTTCCTGCTAGTTGCCTGCCGAGAAGTGAAACGGAGGAAGCTTTCTCCGGCAAGACAGTAAGGTTTGCTCCTTGTGCTGGAGCCCTAAGGAAGGCACATCACATTCCTGTGAGATCCCAGGACCGCAGCTTTGTCTCTTGGCAAAAAGCTCAATCGTTTCTTAGGAGGAGCTCATATCTCAACTGCTGATCTTTCTGCCTGTTGTTTCCTGAGAAGTGAAGCTCATGATTGATTACTGCCAGGCTAAAGGAGCCAGGCTAGGAAATGCTTTTTTGCTGCTGGAAGGACAGGGAAGGCACAAGGTATTCATCCGAGATTTCTGGTTGGCAGCTTTCTCTCTAGGCTGAAATCACTAGCGTTTCTCAGCAGAATCTCATCTCTCAAATTGGGCTTTTCCTCCCTCTACTCTCTTGGGAAGTGAAACGGATGAAGATTTCTCCCACAAGACAAAAAGCTTGCTCCTACGGGAGAGACAGGGAAGGCACACCGTATTTGCCAGAGATTCCAGGCCGGCACCTTTCTTTCTTGCGCGCAATCACAGTCATGCCTTAGGAAAACCTAATCACTCCAATTGTGTGTCTTTCCTGCCCCTTCTCCTGAGAGAAAAGAAGGAGATGATGATTCCTTTGAGAACTAACGTGGCAGGAAGGAAAACTCTCGTATCTTATAGAGGGGCAGGAAAGGCACATCAGCTATTCACCTGACAGTCCAGCCCTGCAGCTTTCTGTCTCGGCGCGAGGCACAAAGGCTCCTTAGCAGAAGCTCGTCTTTCAACTTGCGGTGTTCTTCCAGTTCCCTGCTGAGCACTGAAATATAGGAAGACACCGCTCAGGTAAAATGTGTCAGGACAGAAAAGGCTTTTGTCTCTTGAAGGGACAGGGAAGGCAGATCGTATTTATCTGAAATTCTCAGCGTGCATTTTTCTCTCTTGGCAAAAAGCAGAATCGTTTCTCATCGGAAGCTCGTCTTTCAAATTGCGTTTTTCTTCTCGGTTCTCTGCCGAGAGGAGAAACGGATGGTTATTTCTCCCAGAGGAAACATTAGGACACAAAAGCCTTTTATTTCTGGAAGCACGGGGAAGGCACATCATATTCGTTTGAGGTCCCAGGACTGCAGCTTTTTCTCTCGGCGAAAAGCACAACCAGTCCTTAGCAGAAGCTCATCTTTCAGATTGCGTTTTTCTTCCCGCTTTTCTGCCGAGAAGCGAGACGGATGATGACATCTCCCAGACAAAGCAGCTGAAGACAAAAGCTTTTTGCTTGTGGAAAAGCACAGGGAAGGCCGAGCATACGCATCTGTTATTCCGGGCCTGCAGCTTTCTCTCTAGGCGAAAGGCGCTGTCGTTCCTTAGCGGAAACGAATCTCTCCGGCTGTGCTTTTCCTCCCAGTTCCTCCCAGAATAGAAGTCCATGAAGATTACGTTGAGACATAACGTATTGAGACAGGAAACATTTGTGTCTTTTGGAGGGACAGGGAAGGCACATGGTTTTCACTTAAGATTGCAGGCCTTCTGCTGTCTCTCTTGCCTAGAAGCATCATGGCTCCTTAGGAGAAGCTCATCTCTCCACTTGTGATTTTCCTGCTAGTTGCCTGCCGAGAAGTGAAACGGAGGAAGCTTTCTCCGGCAAGGCAGTAAGGTTTGCTCCTTGTGCTGGAGCCCTAAGGAAGGCACATCACATTCCTGTGAGATCCCAGGACCGCAGCTTTGTCTCTTGGCAAAAAGCTCAATCGTTTCTTAGGAGGAGCTCATATCTCAACTGCTGATCTTTCTGCCTGTTGTTTCCTGAGAAGTGAAGCTCATGATTGATTACTGCCAGGCTAAAGGAGCCAGGCTAGGAAATGCTTTTTTGCTGCTGGAAGGACAGGGAAGGCACAAGGTATTCATCCGAGATTTCTGGTCGGCAGCTTTCTCTCTAGGCTGAAATCACTAGCGTTTCTCAGCAGAATCTCATCTCTCAAATTGGGCTTTTCCTCCCTCTACTCTCTTGGGAAGTGAAACGGATGAAGATTTCTCCCACAAGACAAAAAGCTTGCTCCTACGGGAGAGACAGGGAAGGCACACCGTATTTGCCAGAGATTCCAGGCCGGCACCTTTCTTTCTTGCGCGCAATCACAGTCATGCCTTAGGAAAACCTAATCACTCCAATTGTGTGTCTTTCCTGCCCCTTCTCCTGAGAGAAAAGAAGGAGATGATGATTCCTTTGAGAACTAACGTGGCAGGAAGGAAAACTCTCGTATCTTATAGAGGGGCAGGAAAGGCACATCAGCTATTCACCTGACAGTCCAGCCCTGCAGCTTTCTGTCTCGGCGCGAGGCACAAAGGCTCCTTAGCAGAAGCTCGTCTTTCAACTTGCGGTGTTCTTCCAGTTCCCTGCTGAGCACTGAAATATAGGAAGACACCGCTCAGGTAAAATGTGTCAGGACAGAAAAGGCTTGTGTCTCTTGAAGGGACAGGGAAGGCAGATCGTATTTATCTGAAATTCTCAGCGTGCATTTTTCTCTCTTGGCAAAAAGCAGAATCGTTTCTCATCGGAAGCTCGTCTTTCAAATTGCGTTTTTCTTCTCGGTTCTCTGCCGAGAGGAGAAACGGATGGTTATTTCTCCCAGACGAAACATTAGGACACAAAAGCCTTTTATTTCTGGAAGCACGGGGAAGGCACATCATATTCGTTTGAGGTCCCAGGACTGCAGCTTTTTCTCTCGGCGAAAAGCACAACCAGTCCTTAGCAGAAGCTCATCTTTCAGATTGCGTTTTTCTTCCCGCTTTTCTGCCGAGAAGCGAGACGGATGATGACATCTCCCAGACAAAGCAGCTGAAGACAAAAGCTTTTTGCTTGTGGAAAAGCACAGGGAAGGCCGAGCATACGCATCTGTTATTCCGGGCCTGCAGCTTTCTCTCTAGGCGAAAGGCGCTGTCGTTCCTTAGCGGAAACGAATCTCTCCGGCTGTGCTTTTCCTCCCAGTTCCTCCCAGAATAGAAGTCCATGAAGATTACGTTGAGACATAACGTATTGAGACAGGAAACATTTGTGTCTTTTGGAGGGACAGGGAAGGCACATGGTTTTCACTTAAGATTGCAGGCCTTCTGCTGTCTCTCTTGCCTAGAAGCATCATGGCTCCTTAGGAGAAGCTCATCTCTCCACTTGTGATTTTCCTGCTAGTTGCCTGCCGAGAAGTGAAACGGAGGAAGCTTTCTCCGGCAAGACAGTAAGGTTTGCTCCTTGTGCTGGAGCCCTAAGGAAGGCACATCACATTCCTGTGAGATCCCAGGACCGCAGCTTTGTCTCTTGGCAAAAAGCTCAATCGTTTCTTAGGAGGAGCTCATATCTCAACTGCTGATCTTTCTGCCTGTTGTTTCCTGAGAAGTGAAGCTCATGATTGATTACTGCCAGGCTAAAGGAGCCAGGCTAGGAAATGCTTTTTTGCTGCTGGAAGGACAGGGAAGGCACAAGGTATTCATCCGAGATTTCTGGTCGGCAGCTTTCTCTCTAGGCTGAAATCACTAGCGTTTCTCAGCAGAATCTCATCTCTCAAATTGGGCTTTTCCTCCCTCTACTCTCTTGGGAAGTGAAACGGATGAAGATTTCTCCCACAAGACAAAAAGCTTGCTCCTACGGGAGAGACAGGGAAGGCACACCGTATTTGCCAGAGATTCCAGGCCGGCACCTTTCTTTCTTGCGCGCAATCACAGTCATGCCTTAGGAAAACCTAATCACTCCAATTGTGTGTCTTTCCTGCCCCTTCTCCTGAGAGAAAAGAAGGAGATGATGATTCCTTTGAGAACTAACGTGGCAGGAAGGAAAACTCTCGTATCTTATAGAGGGGCAGGAAAGGCACATCAGCTATTCACCTGACAGTCCAGCCCTGCAGCTTTCTGTCTCGGCGCGAGGCACAAAGGCTCCTTAGCAGAAGCTCGTCTTTTCAACTTGCGGTGTTCTTCCAGTTCCCTGCTGAGCACTGAAATATAGGAAGACACCGCTCAGGTAAAATGTGTCAGGACAGAAAAGGCTTGTGTCTCTTGAAGGGACAGGGAAGGCAGATCGTATTTATCTGAAATTCTCAGCGTGCATTTTTCTCTCTTGGCAAAAAGCAGAATCGTTTCTCATCGGAAGCTCGTCTTTCAAATTGCGTTTTTCTTCTCGGTTCTCTGCCGAGAGGAGAAACGGATGGTTATTTCTCCCAGAGGAAACATTAGGACACAAAAGCCTTTTATTTCTGGAAGCACGGGGAAGGCACATCATATTCGTTTGAGGTCCCAGGACTGCAGCTTTTTCTCTCGGCGAAAAGCACAACCAGTCCTTAGCAGAAGCTCATCTTTCAGATTGCGTTTTTCTTCCCGCTTTTCTGCCGAGAAGCGAGACGGATGATGACATCTCCCAGACAAAGCAGCTGAAGACAAAAGCTTTTTGCTTGTGGAAAAGCACAGGGAAGGCCGAGCATACGCATCTGTTATTCCGGGCCTGCAGCTTTCTCTCTAGGCGAAAGGCGCTGTCGTTCCTTAGCGGAAACGAATCTCTCCGGCTGTGCTTTTCCTCCAAGTTCCTCCCAGAATAGAAGTCCATGAAGATTACGTTGAGACATAACGTATTGAGACAGGAAACATTTGTGTCTTTTGGAGGGACAGGGAAGGCACATGGTTTTCACTTAAGATTGCAGGCCTTCTGCTGTCTCTCTTGCCTAGAAGCATCATGGCTCCTTAGGAGAAGCTCATCTCTCCACTTGTGATTTTCCTGCTAGTTGCCTGCCGAGAAGTGAAACGGAGGAAGCTTTCTCCCGCAAGACAGTAAGGTTTGCTCCTTGTGCTGGAGCCCTAAGGAAGGCACATCACATTCCTGTGAGATCCCAGGACCGCAGCTTTGTCTCTTGGCAAAAAGCTCAATCGTTTCTTAGGAGGAGCTCATATCTCAACTGCTGATCTTTCTGCCTGTTGTTTCCTGAGAAGTGAAGCTCATGATTGATTACTGCCAGGCTAAAGGAGCCAGGCTAGGAAATGCTTTTTTGCTGCTGGAAGGACAGGGAAGGCACAAGGTATTCATCCGAGATTTCTGGTCGGCAGCTTTCTCTCTAGGCTGAAATCACTAGCGTTTCTCAGCAGAATCTCATCTCTCAAATTGGGCTTTTCCTCCCTCTACTCTCTTGGGAAGTGAAACGGATGAAGATTTCTCCCACAAGACAAAAAGCTTGCTCCTACGGGAGAGACAGGGAAGGCACACCGTATTTGCCAGAGATTCCAGGCCGGCACCTTTCTTTCTTGCGCGCAATCACAGTCATGCCTTAGGAAAACCTAATCACTCCAATTGTGTGTCTTTCCTGCCCCTTCTCCTGAGAGAAAAGAAGGAGATGATGATTCCTTTGAGAACTAACGTGGCAGGAAGGAAAACTCTCGTATCTTATAGAGGGGCAGGAAAGGCACATCAGCTATTCACCTGACAGTCCAGCCCTGCAGCTTTCTGTCTCGGCGCGAGGCACAAAGGCTCCTTAGCAGAAGCTCGTCTTTCAACTTGCGGTGTTCTTCCAGTTCCCTGCTGAGCACTGAAATATAGGAAGACACCGCTCAGGTAAAATGTGTCAGGACAGAAAAGGCTTTTGTCTCTTGAAAGGACAGGGAAGGCAGATCGTATTTATCTGAAATTCTCAGCGTGCATTTTTCTCTCTTGGTAAAAAGCAGAATCGTTTCTCATCGGAAGCTCGTCTTTCAAATTGCGTTTTTCTTCTCGGTTCTCTGCCGAGAGGAGAAACGGATGGTTATTTCTCCCAGAGGAAACATTAGGACACAAAAGCCTTTTATTTCTGGAAGCACGGGGAAGGCACATCATATTCGTTTGAGGTCCCAGGACTGCAGCTTTTTCTCTCGGCGAAAAGCACAACCAGTCCTTAGCAGAAGCTCATCTTTCAGATTGCGTTTTTCTTCCCGCTTTTCTGCCGAGAAGCGAGACGGATGATGACATCTCCCAGACAAAGCAGCTGAAGACAAAAGCTTTTTGCTTGTGGAAAAGCACAGGGAAGGCCGAGCATACGCATCTGTTATTCCGGGCCTGCAGCTTTCTCTCTAGGCGAAAGGCGCTGTCGTTCCTTAGCGGAAACGAATCTCTCCGGCTGTGCTTTTCCTCCCAGTTCCTCCCAGAATAGAAGTCCATGAAGATTACGTTGAGACATAACGTATTGAGACAGGAAACATTTGTGTCTTTTGGAGGGACAGGGAAGGCACATGGTTTTCACTTAAGATTGCAGGCCTTCTGCTGTCTCTCTTGCCTAGAAGCATCATGGCTCCTTAGGAGAAGCTCATCTCTCCACTTGTGATTTTCCTGCTAGTTGCCTGCCGAGAAGTGAAACGGAGGAAGCTTTCTCCGGCAAGACAGTAAGGTTTGCTCCTTGTGCTGGAGCCCTAAGGAAGGCACATCACATTCCTGTGAGATCCCAGGACCGCAGCTTTGTCTCTTGGCAAAAAGCTCAATCGTTTCTTAGGAGGAGCTCATATCTCAACTGCTGATCTTTCTGCCTGTTGTTTCCTGAGAAGTGAAGCTCATGATTGATTACTGCCAGGCTAAAGGAGCCAGGCTAGGAAATGCTTTTTTGCTGCTGGAAGGACAGGGAAGGCACAAGGTATTCATCCGAGATTTCTGGTCGGCAGCTTTCTCTCTAGGCTGAAATCACTAGCGTTTCTCAGCAGAATCTCATCTCTCAAATTGGGCTTTTCCTCCCTCTACTCTCTTGGGAAGTGAAACGGATGAAGATTTCTCCCACAAGACAAAAAGCTTGCTCCTACGGGAGAGACAGGGAAGGCACACCGTATTTGCCAGAGATTCCAGGCCGGCACCTTTCTTTCTTGCGCGCAATCACAGTCATGCCTTAGGAAAACCTAATCACTCCAATTGTGTGTCTTTCCTGCCCCTTCTCCTGAGAGAAAAGAAGGAGATGATGATTCCTTTGAGAACTAACGTGGCAGGAAGGAAAACTCTCGTATCTTATAGAGGGGCAGGAAAGGCACATCAGCTATTCACCTGACAGTCCAGCCCTGCAGCTTTCTGTCTCGGCGCGAGGCACAAAGGCTCCTTAGCAGAAGCTCGTCTTTCAACTTGCGGTGTTCTTCCAGTTCCCTGCTGAGCACTGAAATATAGGAAGACACCGCTCAGGTAAAATGTGTCAGGACAGAAAAGGCTTGTGTCTCTTGAAGGGACAGGGAAGGCAGATCGTATTTATCTGAAATTCTCAGCGTGCATTTTTCTCTCTTGGCAAAAAGCAGAATCGTTTCTCATCGGAAGCTCGTCTTTCAAATTGCGTTTTTCTTCTCGGTTCTCTGCCGAGAGGAGAAACGGATGGTTATTTCTCCCAGAGGAAACATTAGGACACAAAAGCCTTTTATTTCTGGAAGCACGGGGAAGGCACATCATATTCGTTTGAGGTCCCAGGACTGCAGCTTTTTCTCTCGGCGAAAAGCACAACCAGTCCTTAGCAGAAGCTCATCTTTCAGATTGCGTTTTTCTTCCCGCTTTTCTGCCGAGAAGCGAGACGGATGATGACATCTCCCAGACAAAGCAGCTGAAGACAAAAGCTTTTTGCTTGTGGAAAAGCACAGGGAAGGCCGAGCATACGCATCTGTTATTCCGGGCCTGCAGCTTTCTCTCTAGGCGAAAGGCGCTGTCGTTCCTTAGCGGAAACGAATCTCTCCGGCTGTGCTTTTCCTCCCAGTTCCTCCCAGAATAGAAGTCCATGAAGATTACGTTGAGACATAACGTATTGAGACAGGAAACATTTGTGTCTTTTGGAGGGACAGGGAAGGCACATGGTTTTCACTTAAGATTGCAGGCCTTCTGCTGTCTCTCTTGCCTAGAAGCATCATGGCTCCTTAGGAGAAGCTCATCTCTCCACTTGTGATTTTCCTGCTAGTTGCCTGCCGAGAAGTGAAACGGAGGAAGCTTTCTCCGGCAAGACAGTAAGGTTTGCTCCTTGTGCTGGAGCCCTAAGGAAGGCACATCACATTCCTGTGAGATCCCAGGACCGCAGCTTTGTCTCTTGGCAAAAAGCTCAATCGTTTCTTAGGAGGAGCTCATATCTCAACTGCTGATCTTTCTGCCTGTTGTTTCCTGAGAAGTGAAGCTCATGATTGATTACTGCCAGGCTAAAGGAGCCAGGCTAGGAAATGCTTTTTTGCTGCTGGAAGGACAGGGAAGGCACAAGGTATTCATCCGAGATTTCTGGTTGGCAGCTTTCTCTCTAGGCTGAAATCACTAGCGTTTCTCAGCAGAATCTCATCTCTCAAATTGGGCTTTTCCTCCCTCTACTCTCTTGGGAAGTGAAACGGATGAAGATTTCTCCCACAAGACAAAAAGCTTGCTCCTACGGGAGAGACAGGGAAGGCACACCGTATTTGCCAGAGATTCCAGGCCGGCACCTTTCTTTCTTGCGCGCAATCACAGTCATGCCTTAGGAAAACCTAATCACTCCAATTGTGTGTCTTTCCTGCCCCTTCTCCTGAGAGAAAAGAAGGAGATGATGATTCCTTTGAGAACTAACGTGGCAGGAAGGAAAACTCTCGTATCTTATAGAGGGGCAGGAAAGGCACATCAGCTATTCACCTGACAGTCCAGCCCTGCAGCTTTCTGTCTCGGCGCGAGGCACAAAGGCTCCTTAGCAGAAGCTCGTCTTTCAACTTGCGGTGTTCTTCCAGTTCCCTGCTGAGCACTGAAATATAGGAAGACACCGCTCAGGTAAAATGTGTCAGGACAGAAAAGGCTTGTGTCTCTTGAAGGGACAGGGAAGGCAGATCGTATTTATCTGAAATTCTCAGCGTGCATTTTTCTCTCTTGGCAAAAAGCAGAATCGTTTCTCATCGGAAGCTCGTCTTTCAAATTGCGTTTTTCTTCTCGGTTCTCTGCCGAGAGGAGAAACGGATGGTTATTTCTCCCAGAGGAAACATTAGGACACAAAAGCCTTTTATTTCTGGAAGCACGGGGAAGGCACATCATATTCGTTTGAGGTCCCAGGACTGCAGCTTTTTCTCTCGGCGAAAAGCACAACCAGTCCTTAGCAGAAGCTCATCTTTCAGATTGCGTTTTTCTTCCCGCTTTTCTGCCGAGAAGCGAGACGGATGATGACATCTCCCAGACAAAGCAGCTGAAGACAAAAGCTTTTTGCTTGTGGAAAAGCACAGGGAAGGCCGAGCATACGCATCTGTTATTCCGGGCCTGCAGCTTTCTCTCTAGGCGAAAGGCGCTGTCGTTCCTTAGCGGAAACGAATCTCTCCGGCTGTGCTTTTCCTCCAAGTTCCTCCCAGAATAGAAGTCCATGAAGATTACGTTGAGACATAACGTATTGAGACAGGAAACATTTGTGTCTTTTGGAGGGACAGGGAAGGCACATGGTTTTCACTTAAGATTGCAGGCCTTCTGCTGTCTCTCTTGCCTAGAAGCATCATGGCTCCTTAGGAGAAGCTCATCTCTCCACTTGTGATTTTCCTGCTAGTTGCCTGCCGAGAAGTGAAACGGAGGAAGCTTTCTCCGGCAAGACAGTAAGGTTTGCTCCTTGTGCTGGAGCCCTAAGGAAGGCACATCACATTCCTGTGAGATCCCAGGACCGCAGCTTTGTCTCTTGGCAAAAAGCTCAATCGTTTCTTAGGAGGAGCTCATATCTCAACTGCTGATCTTTCTGCCTGTTGTTTCCTGAGAAGTGAAGCTCATGATTGATTACTGCCAGGCTAAAGGAGCCAGGCTAGGAAATGCTTTTTTGCTGCTGGAAGGACAGGGAAGGCACAAGGTATTCATCCGAGATTTCTGGTCGGCAGCTTTCTCTCTAGGCTGAAATCACTAGCGTTTCTCAGCAGAATCTCATCTCTCAAATTGGGCTTTTCCTCCCTCTACTCTCTTGGGAAGTGAAACGGATGAAGATTTCTCCCACAAGACAAAAAGCTTGCTCCTACGGGAGAGACAGGGAAGGCACACCGTATTTGCCAGAGATTCCAGGCCGGCACCTTTCTTTCTTGCGCGCAATCACAGTCATGCCTTAGGAAAACCTAATCACTCCAATTGTGTGTCTTTCCTGCCCCTTCTCCTGAGAGAAAAGAAGGAGATGATGATTCCTTTGAGAACTAACGTGGCAGGAAGGAAAACTCTCGTATCTTATAGAGGGGCAGGAAAGGCACATCAGCTATTCACCTGACAGTCCAGCCCTGCAGCTTTCTGTCTCGGCGCGAGGCACAAAGGCTCCTTAGCAGAAGCTCGTCTTTCAACTTGCGGTGTTCTTCCAGTTCCCTGCTGAGCACTGAAATATAGGAAGACACCGCTCAGGTAAAATGTGTCAGGACAGAAAAGGCTTGTGTCTCTTGAAGGGACAGGGAAGGCAGATCGTATTTATCTGAAATTCTCAGCGTGCATTTTTCTCTCTTGGCAAAAAGCAGAATCGTTTCTCATCGGAAGCTCGTCTTTCAAATTGCGTTTTTCTTCTCGGTTCTCTGCCGAGAGGAGAAACGGATGGTTATTTCTCCCAGAGGAAACATTAGGACACAAAAGCCTTTTATTTCTGGAAGCACGGGGAAGGCACATCATATTCGTTTGAGGTCCCAGGACTGCAGCTTTTTCTCTCGGCGAAAAGCACAACCAGTCCTTAGCAGAAGCTCATCTTTCAGATTGCGTTTTTCTTCCCGCTTTTCTGCCGAGAAGCGAGACGGATGATGACATCTCCCAGACAAAGCAGCTGAAGACAAAAGCTTTTTGCTTGTGGAAAAGCACAGGGAAGGCCGAGCATACGCATCTGTTATTCCGGGCCTGCAGCTTTCTCTCTAGGCGAAAGGCGCTGTCGTTCCTTAGCGGAAACGAATCTCTCCGGCTGTGCTTTTCCTCCCAGTTCCTCCCAGAATAGAAGTCCATGAAGATTACGTTGAGACATAACGTATTGAGACAGAAAACATTTGTGTCTTTTGGAGGGACAGGGAAGGCACATGGTTTTCACTTAAGATTGCAGGCCTTCTGCTGTCTCTCTTGCCTAGAAGCATCATGGCTCCTTAGGAGAAGCTCATCTCTCCACTTGTGATTTTCCTGCTAGTTGCCTGCCGAGAAGTGAAACGGAGGAAGCTTTCTCCGGCAAGACAGTAAGGTTTGCTCCTTGTGCTGGAGCCCTAAGGAAGGCACATCACATTCTTGTGAGATCCCAGGACCGCAGCTTTGTCTCTTGGCAAAAAGCTCAATCGTTTCTTAGGAGGAGCTCATATCTCAACTGCTGATCTTTCTGCCTGTTGTTTCCTGAGAAGTGAAGCTCATGATTGATTACTGCCAGGCTAAAGGAGCCAGGCTAGGAAATGCTTTTTTGCTGCTGGAAGGACAGGGAAGGCACAAGGTATTCATCCGAGATTTCTGGTCGGCAGCTTTCTCTCTAGGCTGAAATCACTAGCGTTTCTCAGCAGAATCTCATCTCTCAAATTGGGCTTTTCCTCCCTCTACTCTCTTGGGAAGTGAAACGGATGAAGATTTCTCCCACAAGACAAAAAGCTTGCTCCTACGGGAGAGACAGGGAAGGCACACCGTATTTGCCAGAGATTCCAGGCTGGCACCTTTCTTTCTTGCGCGCAATCACAGTCATGCCTTAGGAAAACCTAATCACTCCAATTGTGTGTCTTTCCTGCCCCTTCTCCTGAGAGAAAAGAAGGAGATGATGATTCCTTTGAGAACTAACGTGGCAGGAAGGAAAACTCTCGTATCTTATAGAGGGGCAGGAAAGGCACATCAGCTATTCACCTGACAGTCCAGCCCTGCAGCTTTCTGTCTCGGCGCGAGGCACAAAGGCTCCTTAGCAGAAGCTCGTCTTTCAACTTGCGGTGTTCTTCCAGTTCCCTGCTGAGCACTGAAATATAGGAAGACACCGCTCAGGTAAAATGTGTCAGGACAGAAAAGGCTTGTGTCTCTTGAAGGGACAGGGAAGGCAGATCGTATTTATCTGAAATTCTCAGCGTGCATTTTTCTCTCTTGGCAAAAAGCAGAATCGTTTCTCATCGGAAGCTCGTCTTTCAAATTGCGTTTTTCTTCTCGGTTCTCTGCCGAGAGGAGAAACGGATGGTTATTTCTCCCAGAGGAAACATTAGGACACAAAAGCCTTTTATTTCTGGAAGCACGGGGAAGGCACATCATATTCGTTTGAGGTCCCAGGACTGCAGCTTTTTCTCTCGGCGAAAAGCACAACCAGTCCTTAGCAGAAGCTCATCTTTCAGATTGCGTTTTTCTTCCCGCTTTTCTGCCGAGAAGCGAGACGGATGATGACATCTCCCAGACAAAGCAGCTGAAGACAAAAGCTTTTTGCTTGTGGAAAAGCACAGGGAAGGCCGAGCATACGCATCTGTTATTCCGGGCCTGCAGCTTTCTCTCTAGGCGAAAGGCGCTGTCGTTCCTTAGCGGAAACGAATCTCTCCGGCTGTGCTTTTCCTCCAAGTTCCTCCCAGAATAGAAGTCCATGAAGATTACGTTGAGACATAACGTATTGAGACAGGAAACATTTGTGTCTTTTGGAGGGACAGGGAAGGCACATGGTTTTCACTTAAGATTGCAGGCCTTCTGCTGTCTCTCTTGCCTAGAAGCATCATGGCTCCTTAGGAGAAGCTCATCTCTCCACTTGTGATTTTCCTGCTAGTTGCCTGCCGAGAAGTGAAACGGAGGAAGCTTTCTCCGGCAAGACAGTAAGGTTTGCTCCTTGTGCTGGAGCCCTAAGGAAGGCACATCACATTCCTGTGAGATCCCAGGACCGCAGCTTTGTCTCTTGGCAAAAAGCTCAATCGTTTCTTAGGAGGAGCTCATATCTCAACTGCTGATCTTTCTGCCTGTTGTTTCCTGAGAAGTGAAGCTCATGATTGATTACTGCCAGGCTAAAGGAGCCAGGCTAGGAAATGCTTTTTTGCTGCTGGAAGGACAGGGAAGGCACAAGGTATTCATCCGAGATTTCTGGTCGGCAGCTTTCTCTCTAGGCTGAAATCACTAGCGTTTCTCAGCAGAATCTCATCTCTCAAATTGGGCTTTTCCTCCCTCTACTCTCTTGGGAAGTGAAACGGATGAAGATTTCTCCCACAAGACAAAAAGCTTGCTCCTACGGGAGAGACAGGGAAGGCACACCGTATTTGCCAGAGATTCCAGGCCGGCACCTTTCTTTCTTGCGCGCAATCACAGTCATGCCTTAGGAAAACCTAATCACTCCAATTGTGTGTCTTTCCTGCCCCTTCTCCTGAGAGAAAAGAAGGAGATGATGATTCCTTTGAGAACTAACGTGGCAGGAAGGAAAACTCTCGTATCTTATAGAGGGGCAGGAAAGGCACATCAGCTATTCACCTGACAGTCCAGCCCTGCAGCTTTCTGTCTCGGCGCGAGGCACAAAGGCTCCTTAGCAGAAGCTCGTCTTTCAACTTGCGGTGTTCTTCCAGTTCCCTGCTGAGCACTGAAATATAGGAAGACACCGCTCAGGTAAAATGTGTCAGGACAGAAAAGGCTTTTGTCTCTTGAAAGGACAGGGAAGGCAGATCGTATTTATCTGAAATTCTCAGCGTGCATTTTTCTCTCTTGGCAAAAAGCAGAATCGTTTCTCATCGGAAGCTCGTCTTTCAAATTGCGTTTTTCTTCTCGGTTCTCTGCCGAGAGGAGAAACGGATGGTTATTTCTCCCAGAGGAAACATTAGGACACAAAAGCCTTTTATTTCTGGAAGCACGGGGAAGGCACATCATATTCGTTTGAGGTCCCAGGACTGCAGCTTTTTCTCTCGGCGAAAAGCACAACCAGTCCTTAGCAGAAGCTCATCTTTCAGATTGCGTTTTTCTTCCCGCTTTTCTGCCGAGAAGCGAGACGGATGATGACATCTCCCAGACAAAGCAGCTGAAGACAAAAGCTTTTTGCTTGTGGAAAAGCACAGGGAAGGCCGAGCATACGCATCTGTTATTCCGGGCCTGCAGCTTTCTCTCTAGGCGAAAGGCGCTGTCGTTCCTTAGCGGAAACGAATCTCTCCGGCTGTGCTTTTCCTCCCAGTTCCTCCCAGAATAGAAGTCCATGAAGATTACGTTGAGACATAACGTATTGAGACAGAAAACATTTGTGTCTTTTGGAGGGACAGGGAAGGCACATGGTTTTCACTTAAGATTGCAGGCCTTCTGCTGTCTCTCTTGCCTAGAAGCATCATGGCTCCTTAGGAGAAGCTCATCTCTCCACTTGTGATTTTCCTGCTAGTTGCCTGCCGAGAAGTGAAACGGAGGAAGCTTTCTCCGGCAAGACAGTAAGGTTTGCTCCTTGTGCTGGAGCCCTAAGGAAGGCACATCACATTCCTGTGAGATCCCAGGACCGCAGCTTTGTCTCTTGGCAAAAAGCTCAATCGTTTCTTAGGAGGAGCTCATATCTCAACTGCTGATCTTTCTGCCTGTTGTTTCCTGAGAAGTGAAGCTCATGATTGATTACTGCCAGGCTAAAGGAGCCAGGCTAGGAAATGCTTTTTTGCTGCTGGAAGGACAGGGAAGGCACAAGGTATTCATCCGAGATTTCTGGTCGGCAGCTTTCTCTCTAGGCTGAAATCACTAGCGTTTCTCAGCAGAATCTCATCTCTCAAATTGGGCTTTTCCTCCCTCTACTCTCTTGGGAAGTGAAACGGATGAAGATTTCTCCCACAAGACAAAAAGCTTGCTCCTACGGGAGAGACAGGGAAGGCACACCGTATTTGCCAGAGATTCCAGGCCGGCACCTTTCTTTCTTGCGCGCAATCACAGTCATGCCTTAGGAAAACCTAATCACTCCAATTGTGTGTCTTTCCTGCCCCTTCTCCTGAGAGAAAAGAAGGAGATGATGATTCCTTTGAGAACTAACGTGGCAGGAAGGAAAACTCTCGTATCTTATAGAGGGGCAGGAAAGGCACATCAGCTATTCACCTGACAGTCCAGCCCTGCAGCTTTCTGTCTCGGCGCGAGGCACAAAGGCTCCTTAGCAGAAGCTCGTCTTTCAACTTGCGGTGTTCTTCCAGTTCCCTGCTGAGCACTGAAATATAGGAAGACACCGCTCAGGTAAAATGTGTCAGGACAGAAAAGGCTTTTGTCTCTTGAAAGGACAGGGAAGGCAGATCGTATTTATCTGAAATTCTCAGCGTGCATTTTTCTCTCTTGGTAAAAAGCAGAATCGTTTCTCATCGGAAGCTCGTCTTTCAAATTGCGTTTTTCTTCTCGGTTCTCTGCCGAGAGGAGAAACGGATGGTTATTTCTCCCAGAGGAAACATTAGGACACAAAAGCCTTTTATTTCTGGAAGCACGGGGAAGGCACATCATATTCGTTTGAGGTCCCAGGACTGCAGCTTTTTCTCTCGGCGAAAAGCACAACCAGTCCTTAGCAGAAGCTCATCTTTCAGATTGCGTTTTTCTTCCCGCTTTTCTGCCGAGAAGCGAGACGGATGATGACATCTCCCAGACAAAGCAGCTGAAGACAAAAGCTTTTTGCTTGTGGAAAAGCACAGGGAAGGCCGAGCATACGCATCTGTTATTCCGGGCCTGCAGCTTTCTCTCTAGGCGAAAGGCGCTGTCGTTCCTTAGCGGAAACGAATCTCTCCGGCTGTGCTTTTCCTCCCAGTTCCTCCCAGAATAGAAGTCCATGAAGATTACGTTGAGACATAACGTATTGAGACAGGAAACATTTGTGTCTTTTGGAGGGACAGGGAAGGCACATGGTTTTCACTTAAGATTGCAGGCCTTCTGCTGTCTCTCTTGCCTAGAAGCATCATGGCTCCTTAGGAGAAGCTCATCTCTCCACTTGTGATTTTCCTGCTAGTTGCCTGCCGAGAAGTGAAACGGAGGAAGCTTTCTCCGGCAAGGCAGTAAGGTTTGCTCCTTGTGCTGGAGCCCTAAGGAAGGCACATCACATTCCTGTGAGATCCCAGGACCGCAGCTTTGTCTCTTGGCAAAAAGCTCAATCGTTTCTTAGGAGGAGCTCATATCTCAACTGCTGATCTTTCTGCCTGTTGTTTCCTGAGAAGTGAAGCTCATGATTGATTACTGCCAGGCTAAAGGAGCCAGGCTAGGAAATGCTTTTTTGCTGCTGGAAGGACAGGGAAGGCACAAGGTATTCATCCGAGATTTCTGGTCGGCAGCTTTCTCTCTAGGCTGAAATCACTAGCGTTTCTCAGCAGAATCTCATCTCTCAAATTGGGCTTTTCCTCCCTCTACTCTCTTGGGAAGTGAAACGGATGAAGATTTCTCCCACAAGACAAAAAGCTTGCTCCTACGGGAGAGACAGGGAAGGCACACCGTATTTGCCAGAGATTCCAGGCCGGCACCTTTCTTTCTTGCGCGCAATCACAGTCATGCCTTAGGAAAACCTAATCACTCCAATTGTGTGTCTTTCCTGCCCCTTCTCCTGAGAGAAAAGAAGGAGATGATGATTCCTTTGAGAACTAACGTGGCAGGAAGGAAAACTCTCGTATCTTATAGAGGGGCAGGAAAGGCACATCAGCTATTCACCTGACAGTCCAGCCCTGCAGCTTTCTGTCTCGGCGCGAGGCACAAAGGCTCCTTAGCAGAAGCTCGTCTTTCAACTTGCGGTGTTCTTCCAGTTCCCTGCTGAGCACTGAAATATAGGAAGACACCGCTCAGGTAAAATGTGTCAGGACAGAAAAGGCTTTTGTCTCTTGAAAGGACAGGGAAGGCAGATCGTATTTATCTGAAATTCTCAGCGTGCATTTTTATCTCTTGGTAAAAAGCAGAATCGTTTCTCATCGGAAGCTCGTCTTTCAAATTGCGTTTTTCTTCTCGGTTCTCTGCCGAGAGGAGAAACGGATGGTTATTTCTCCCAGAGGAAACATTAGGACACAAAAGCTTTTTATTTCTGGAAGCACGGGGAAGGCACATCATATTCGTTTGAGGTCCCAGGACTGCAGCTTTTTCTCTCGGCGAAAAGCACAACCAGTCCTTAGCAGAAGCTCATCTTTCAGATTGCGTTTTTCTTCCCGCTTTTCTGCCGAGAAGCGAGACGGATGATGACATCTCCCAGACAAAGCAGCTGAAGACAAAAGCTTTTTGCTTGTGGAAAAGCACAGGGAAGTCCGAGCATACGCATCTGTTATTCCGGGCCTGCAGCTTTCTCTCTAGGCGAAAGGCGCTGTCGTTCCTTAGCGGAAACGAATCTCTCCGGCTGTGCTTTTCCTCCCAGTTCCTCCCAGAATAGAAGTCCATGAAGATTACGTTGAGACATAACGTATTGAGACAGAAAACATTTGTGTCTTTTGGAGGGACAGGGAAGGCACATGGTTTTCACTTAAGATTGCAGGCCTTCTGCTGTCTCTCTTGCCTAGAAGCATCATGGCTCCTTAGGAGAAGCTCATCTCTCCACTTGTGATTTTCCTGCTAGTTGCCTGCCGAGAAGTGAAACGGAGGAAGCTTTCTCCGGCAAGACAGTAAGGTTTGCTCCTTGTGCTGGAGCCCTAAGGAAGGCACATCACATTCCTGTGAGATCCCAGGACCGCAGCTTTGTCTCTTGGCAAAAAGCTCAATCGTTTCTTAGGAGGAGCTCATATCTCAACTGCTGATCTTTCTGCCTGTTGTTTCCTGAGAAGTGAAGCTCATGATTGATTACTGCCAGGCTAAAGGAGCCAGGCTAGGAAATGCTTTTTTGCTGCTGGAAGGACAGGGAAGGCACAAGGTATTCATCCGAGATTTCTGGTCGGCAGCTTTCTCTCTAGGCTGAAATCACTAGCGTTTCTCAGCAGAATCTCATCTCTCAAATTGGGCTTTTCCTCCCTCTACTCTCTTGGGAAGTGAAACGGATGAAGATTTCTCCCACAAGACAAAAAGCTTGCTCCTACGGGAGAGACAGGGAAGGCACACCGTATTTGCCAGAGATTCCAGGCCGGCACCTTTCTTTCTTGCGCGCAATCACAGTCATGCCTTAGGAAAACCTAATCACTCCAATTGTGTGTCTTTCCTGCCCCTTCTCCTGAGAGAAAAGAAGGAGATGATGATTCCTTTGAGAACTAACGTGGCAGGAAGGAAAACTCTCGTATCTTATAGAGGGGCAGGAAAGGCACATCAGCTATTCACCTGACAGTCCAGCCCTGCAGCTTTCTGTCTCGGCGCGAGGCACAAAGGCTCCTTAGCAGAAGCTCGTCTTTCAACTTGCGGTGTTCTTCCAGTTCCCTGCTGAGCACTGAAATATAGGAAGACACCGCTCAGGTAAAATGTGTCAGGACAGAAAAGGCTTTTGTCTCTTGAAAGGACAGGGAAGGCAGATCGTATTTATCTGAAATTCTCAGCGTGCATTTTTCTCTCTTGGCAAAAAGCAGAATCGTTTCTCATCGGAAGCTCGTCTTTCAAATTGCGTTTTTCTTCTCGGTTCTCTGCCGAGAGGAGAAACGGATGGTTATTTCTCCCAGAGGAAACATTAGGACACAAAAGCCTTTTATTTCTGGAAGCACGGGGAAGGCACATCATATTCGTTTGAAGTCCCAGGACTGCAGCTTTTTCTCTCGGCGAAAAGCACAACCAGTCCTTAGCAGAAGCTCATCTTTCAGATTGCGTTTTTCTTCCCGCTTTTCTGCCGAGAAGCGAGACGGATGATGACATCTCCCAGACAAAGCAGCTGAAGACAAAAGCTTTTTGCTTGTGGAAAAGCACAGGGAAGGCCGAGCATACGCATCTGTTATTCCGGGCCTGCAGCTTTCTCTCTAGGCGAAAGGCGCTGTCGTTCCTTAGCGGAAACGAATCTCTCCGGCTGTGCTTTTCCTCCCAGTTCCTCCCAGAATAGAAGTCCATGAAGATTACGTTGAGACATAACGTATTGAGACAGAAAACATTTGTGTCTTTTGGAGGGACAGGGAAGGCACATGGTTTTCACTTAAGATTGCAGGCCTTCTGCTGTCTCTCTTGCCTAGAAGCATCATGGCTCCTTAGGAGAAGCTCATCTCTCCACTTGTGATTTTCCTGCTAGTTGCCTGCCGAGAAGTGAAACGGAGGAAGCTTTCTCCGGCAAGACAGTAAGGTTTGCTCCTTGTGCTGGAGCCCTAAGGAAGGCACATCACATTCCTGTGAGATCCCAGGACCGCAGCTTTGTCTCTTGGCAAAAAGCTCAATCGTTTCTTAGGAGGAGCTCATATCTCAACTGCTGATCTTTCTGCCTGTTGTTTCCTGAGAAGTGAAGCTCATGATTGATTACTGCCAGGCTAAAGGAGCCAGGCTAGGAAATGCTTTTTTGCTGCTGGAAGGACAGGGAAGGCACAAGGTATTCATCCGAGATTTCTGGTCGGCAGCTTTCTCTCTAGGCTGAAATCACTAGCGTTTCTCAGCAGAATCTCATCTCTCAAATTGGGCTTTTCCTCCCTCTACTCTCTTGGGAAGTGAAACGGATGAAGATTTCTCCCACAAGACAAAAAGCTTGCTCCTACGGGAGAGACAGGGAAGGCACACCGTATTTGCCAGAGATTCCAGGCCGGCACCTTTCTTTCTTGCGCGCAATCACAGTCATGCCTTAGGAAAACCTAACCACTCCAATTGTGTGTCTTTCCTGCCCCTTCTCCTGAGAGAAAAGAAGGAGATGATGATTCCTTTGAGAACTAACGTGGCAGGAAGGAAAACTCTCGTATCTTATAGAGGGGCAGGAAAGGCACATCAGCTATTCACCTGACAGTCCAGCCCTGCAGCTTTCTGTCTCGGCGCGAGGCACAAAGGCTCCTTAGCAGAAGCTCGTCTTTCAACTTGCGGTGTTCTTCCAGTTCCCTGCTGAGCACTGAAATATAGGAAGACACCGCTCAGGTAAAATGTGTCAGGACAGAAAAGGCTTTTGTCTCTTGAAAGGACAGGGAAGGCAGATCGTATTTATCTGAAATTCTCAGCGTGCATTTTTCTCTCTTGGTAAAAAGCAGAATCGTTTCTCATCGGAAGCTCGTCTTTCAAATTGCGTTTTTCTTCTCGGTTCTCTGCCGAGAGGAGAAACGGATGGTTATTTCTCCCAGAGGAAACATTAGGACACAAAAGCCTTTTATTTCTGGAAGCACGGGGAAGGCACATCATATTCGTTTGAGGTCCCAGGACTGCAGCTTTTTCTCTCGGCGAAAAGCACAACCAGTCCTTAGCAGAAGCTCATCTTTCAGATTGCGTTTTTCTTCCCGCTTTTCTGCCGAGAAGCGAGACGGATGATGACATCTCCCAGACAAAGCAGCTGAAGACAAAAGCTTTTTGCTTGTGGAAAAGCACAGGGAAGTCCGAGCATACGCATCTGTTATTCCGGGCCTGCAGCTTTCTCTCTAGGCGAAAGGCGCTGTCGTTCCTTAGCGGAAACGAATCTCTCCGGCTGTGCTTTTCCTCCCAGTTCCTCCCAGAATAGAAGTCCATGAAGATTACGTTGAGACATAACGTATTGAGACAGAAAACATTTGTGTCTTTTGGAGGGACAGGGAAGGCACATGGTTTTCACTTAAGATTGCAGGCCTTCTGCTGTCTCTCTTGCCTAGAAGCATCATGGCTCCTTAGGAGAAGCTCATCTCTCCACTTGTGATTTTCCTGCTAGTTGCCTGCCGAGAAGTGAAACGGAGGAAGCTTTCTCCGGCAAGACAGTAAGGTTTGCTCCTTGTGCTGGAGCCCTAAGGAAGGCACATCACATTCCTGTGAGATCCCAGGACCGCAGCTTTGTCTCTTGGCAAAAAGCTCAATCGTTTCTTAGGAGGAGCTCATATCTCAACTGCTGATCTTTCTGCCTGTTGTTTCCTGAGAAGTGAAGCTCATGATTGATTACTGCCAGGCTAAAGGAGCCAGGCTAGGAAATGCTTTTTTGCTGCTGGAAGGACAGGGAAGGCACAAGGTATTCATCCGAGATTTCTGGTCGGCAGCTTTCTCTCTAGGCTGAAATCACTAGCGTTTCTCAGCAGAATCTCATCTCTCAAATTGGGCTTTTCCTCCCTCTACTCTCTTGGGAAGTGAAACGGATGAAGATTTCTCCCACAAGACAAAAAGCTTGCTCCTACGGGAGAGACAGGGAAGGCACACCGTATTTGCCAGAGATTCCAGGCCGGCACCTTTCTTTCTTGCGCGCAATCACAGTCATGCCTTAGGAAAACCTAATCACTCCAATTGTGTGTCTTTCCTGCCCCTTCTCCTGAGAGAAAAGAAGGAGATGATGATTCCTTTGAGAACTAACGTGGCAGGAAGGAAAACTCTCGTATCTTATAGAGGGGCAGGAAAGGCACATCAGCTATTCACCTGACAGTCCAGCCCTGCAGCTTTCTGTCTCGGCGCGAGGCACAAAGGCTCCTTAGCAGAAGCTCGTCTTTCAACTTGCGGTGTTCTTCCAGTTCCCTGCTGAGCACTGAAATATAGGAAGACACCGCTCAGGTAAAATGTGTCAGGACAGAAAAGGCTTTTGTCTCTTGAAAGGACAGGGAAGGCAGATCGTATTTATCTGAAATTCTCAGCGTGCATTTTTCTCTCTTGGTAAAAAGCAGAATCGTTTCTCATCGGAAGCTCGTCTTTCAAATTGCGTTTTTCTTCTCGGTTCTCTGCCGAGAGGAGAAACGGATGGTTATTTCTCCCAGAGGAAACATTAGGACACAAAAGCCTTTTATTTCTGGAAGCACGGGGAAGGCACATCATATTCGTTTGAGGTCCCAGGACTGCAGCTTTTTCTCTCGGCGAAAAGCACAACCAGTCCTTAGCAGAAGCTCATCTTTCAGATTGCGTTTTTCTTCCCGCTTTTCTGCCGAGAAGCGAGACGGATGATGACATCTCCCAGACAAAGCAGCTGAAGACAAAAGCTTTTTGCTTGTGGAAAAGCACAGGGAAGGCCGAGCATACGCATCTGTTATTCCGGGCCTGCAGCTTTCTCTCTAGGCGAAAGGCGCTGTCGTTCCTTAGCGGAAACGAATCTCTCCGGCTGTGCTTTTCCTCCCAGTTCCTCCCAGAATAGAAGTCCATGAAGATTACGTTGAGACATAACGTATTGAGACAGGAAACATTTGTGTCTTTTGGAGGGACAGGGAAGGCACATGGTTTTCACTTAAGATTGCAGGCCTTCTGCTGTCTCTCTTGCCTAGAAGCATCATGGCTCCTTAGGAGAAGCTCATCTCTCCACTTGTGATTTTCCTGCTAGTTGCCTGCCGAGAAGTGAAACGGAGGAAGCTTTCTCCGGCAAGACAGTAAGGTTTGCTCCTTGTGCTGGAGCCCTAAGGAAGGCACATCACATTCCTGTGAGATCCCAGGACCGCAGCTTTGTCTCTTGGCAAAAAGCTCAATCGTTTCTTAGGAGGAGCTCATATCTCAACTGCTGATCTTTCTGCCTGTTGTTTCCTGAGAAGTGAAGCTCATGATTGATTACTGCCAGGCTAAAGGAGCCAGGCTAGGAAATGCTTTTTTGCTGCTGGAAGGACAGGGAAGGCACAAGGTATTCATCCGAGATTTCTGGTCGGCAGCTTTCTCTCTAGGCTGAAATCACTAGCGTTTCTCAGCAGAATCTCATCTCTCAAATTGGGCTTTTCCTCCCTCTACTCTCTTGGGAAGTGAAACGGATGAAGATTTCTCCCACAAGACAAAAAGCTTGCTCCTACGGGAGAGACAGGGAAGGCACACCGTATTTGCCAGAGATTCCAGGCCGGCACCTTTCTTTCTTGCGCGCAATCACAGTCATGCCTTAGGAAAACCTAATCACTCCAATTGTGTGTCTTTCCTGCCCCTTCTCCTGAGAGAAAAGAAGGAGATGATGATTCCTTTGAGAACTAACGTGGCAGGAAGGAAAACTCTCGTATCTTATAGAGGGGCAGGAAAGGCACATCAGCTATTCACCTGACAGTCCAGCCCTGCAGCTTTCTGTCTCGGCGCGAGGCACAAAGGCTCCTTAGCAGAAGCTCGTCTTTCAACTTGCGGTGTTCTTCCAGTTCCCTGCTGAGCACTGAAATATAGGAAGACACCGCTCAGGTAAAATGTGTCAGGACAGAAAAGGCTTTTGTCTCTTGAAAGGACAGGGAAGGCAGATCGTATTTATCTGAAATTCTCAGCGTGCATTTTTCTCTCTTGGCAAAAAGCAGAATCGTTTCTCATCGGAAGCTCGTCTTTCAAATTGCGTTTTTCTTCTCGGTTCTCTGCCGAGAGGAGAAACGGATGGTTATTTCTCCCAGAGGAAACATTAGGACACAAAAGCCTTTTATTTCTGGAAGCACGGGGAAGGCACATCATATTCGTTTGAAGTCCCAGGACTGCAGCTTTTTCTCTCGGCGAAAAGCACAACCAGTCCTTAGCAGAAGCTCATCTTTCAGATTGCGTTTTTCTTCCCGCTTTTCTGCCGAGAAGCGAGACGGATGATGACATCTCCCAGACAAAGCAGCTGAAGACAAAAGCTTTTTGCTTGTGGAAAAGCACAGGGAAGGCCGAGCATACGCATCTGTTATTCCGGGCCTGCAGCTTTCTCTCTAGGCGAAAGGCGCTGTCGTTCCTTAGCGGAAACGAATCTCTCCGGCTGTGCTTTTCCTCCCAGTTCCTCCCAGAATAGAAGTCCATGAAGATTACGTTGAGACATAACGTATTGAGACAGAAAACATTTGTGTCTTTTGGAGGGACAGGGAAGGCACATGGTTTTCACTTAAGATTGCAGGCCTTCTGCTGTCTCTCTTGCCTAGAAGCATCATGGCTCCTTAGGAGAAGCTCATCTCTCCACTTGTGATTTTCCTGCTAGTTGCCTGCCGAGAAGTGAAACGGAGGAAGCTTTCTCCGGCAAGGCAGTAAGGTTTGCTCCTTGTGCTGGAGCCCTAAGGAAGGCACATCACATTCCTGTGAGATCCCAGGACCGCAGCTTTGTCTCTTGGCAAAAAGCTCAATCGTTTCTTAGGAGGAGCTCATATCTCAACTGCTGATCTTTCTGCCTGTTGTTTCCTGAGAAGTGAAGCTCATGATTGATTACTGCCAGGCTAAAGGAGCCAGGCTAGGAAATGCTTTTTTGCTGCTGGAAGGACAGGGAAGGCACAAGGTATTCATCCGAGATTTCTGGTCGGCAGCTTTCTCTCTAGGCTGAAATCACTAGCGTTTCTCAGCAGAATCTCATCTCTCAAATTGGGCTTTTCCTCCCTCTACTCTCTTGGGAAGTGAAACGGATGAAGATTTCTCCCACAAGACAAAAAGCTTGCTCCTACGGGAGAGACAGGGAAGGCACACCGTATTTGCCAGAGATTCCAGGCCGGCACCTTTCTTTCTTGCGCGCAATCACAGTCATGCCTTAGGAAAACCTAATCACTCCAATTGTGTGTCTTTCCTGCCCCTTCTCCTGAGAGAAAAGAAGGAGATGATGATTCCTTTGAGAACTAACGTGGCAGGAAGGAAAACTCTCGTATCTTATAGAGGGGCAGGAAAGGCACATCAGCTATTCACCTGACAGTCCAGCCCTGCAGCTTTCTGTCTCGGCGCGAGGCACAAAGGCTCCTTAGCAGAAGCTCGTCTTTCAACTTGCGGTGTTCTTCCAGTTCCCTGCTGAGCACTGAAATATAGGAAGACACCGCTCAGGTAAAATGTGTCAGGACAGAAAAGGCTTTTGTCTCTTGAAAGGACAGGGAAGGCAGATCGTATTTATCTGAAATTCTCAGCGTGCATTTTTCTCTCTTGGTAAAAAGCAGAATCGTTTCTCATCGGAAGCTCGTCTTTCAAATTGCGTTTTTCTTCTCGGTTCTCTGCCGAGAGGAGAAACGGATGGTTATTTCTCCCAGAGGAAACATTAGGACACAAAAGCCTTTTATTTCTGGAAGCACGGGGAAGGCACATCATATTCGTTTGAGGTCCCAGGACTGCAGCTTTTTCTCTCGGCGAAAAGCACAACCAGTCCTTAGCAGAAGCTCATCTTTCAGATTGCGTTTTTCTTCCCGCTTTTCTGCCGAGAAGCGAGACGGATGATGACATCTCCCAGACAAAGCAGCTGAAGACAAAAGCTTTTTGCTTGTGGAAAAGCACAGGGAAGTCCGAGCATACGCATCTGTTATTCCGGGCCTGCAGCTTTCTCTCTAGGCGAAAGGCGCTGTCGTTCCTTAGCGGAAACGAATCTCTCCGGCTGTGCTTTTCCTCCCAGTTCCTCCCAGAATAGAAGTCCATGAAGATTACGTTGAGACATAACGTATTGAGACAGAAAACATTTGTGTCTTTTGGAGGGACAGGGAAGGCACATGGTTTTCACTTAAGATTGCAGGCCTTCTGCTGTCTCTCTTGCCTAGAAGCATCATGGCTCCTTAGGAGAAGCTCATCTCTCCACTTGTGATTTTCCTGCTAGTTGCCTGCCGAGAAGTGAAACGGAGGAAGCTTTCTCCGGCAAGACAGTAAGGTTTGCTCCTTGTGCTGGAGCCCTAAGGAAGGCACATCACATTCCTGTGAGATCCCAGGACCGCAGCTTTGTCTCTTGGCAAAAAGCTCAATCGTTTCTTAGGAGGAGCTCATATCTCAACTGCTGATCTTTCTGCCTGTTGTTTCCTGAGAAGTGAAGCTCATGATTGATTACTGCCAGGCTAAAGGAGCCAGGCTAGGAAATGCTTTTTTGCTGCTGGAAGGACAGGGAAGGCACAAGGTATTCATCCGAGATTTCTGGTCGGCAGCTTTCTCTCTAGGCTGAAATCACTAGCGTTTCTCAGCAGAATCTCATCTCTCAAATTGGGCTTTTCCTCCCTCTACTCTCTTGGGAAGTGAAACGGATGAAGATTTCTCCCACAAGACAAAAAGCTTGCTCCTACGGGAGAGACAGGGAAGGCACACCGTATTTGCCAGAGATTCCAGGCCGGCACCTTTCTTTCTTGCGCGCAATCACAGTCATGCCTTAGGAAAACCTAATCACTCCAATTGTGTGTCTTTCCTGCCCCTTCTCCTGAGAGAAAAGAAGGAGATGATGATTCCTTTGAGAACTAACGTGGCAGGAAGGAAAACTCTCGTATCTTATAGAGGGGCAGGAAAGGCACATCAGCTATTCACCTGACAGTCCAGCCCTGCAGCTTTCTGTCTCGGCGCGAGGCACAAAGGCTCCTTAGCAGAAGCTCGTCTTTCAACTTGCGGTGTTCTTCCAGTTCCCTGCTGAGCACTGAAATATAGGAAGACACCGCTCAGGTAAAATGTGTCAGGACAGAAAAGGCTTTTGTCTCTTGAAAGGACAGGGAAGGCAGATCGTATTTATCTGAAATTCTCAGCGTGCATTTTTCTCTCTTGGTAAAAAGCAGAATCGTTTCTCATCGGAAGCTCGTCTTTCAAATTGCGTTTTTCTTCTCGGTTCTCTGCCGAGAGGAGAAACGGATGGTTATTTCTCCCAGAGGAAACATTAGGACACAAAAGCCTTTTATTTCTGGAAGCACGGGGAAGGCACATCATATTCGTTTGAGGTCCCAGGACTGCAGCTTTTTCTCTCGGCGAAAAGCACAACCAGTCCTTAGCAGAAGCTCATCTTTCAGATTGCGTTTTTCTTCCCGCTTTTCTGCCGAGAAGCGAGACGGATGATGACATCTCCCAGACAAAGCAGCTGAAGACAAAAGCTTTTTGCTTGTGGAAAAGCACAGGGAAGGCCGAGCATACGCATCTGTTATTCCGGGCCTGCAGCTTTCTCTCTAGGCGAAAGGCGCTGTCGTTCCTTAGCGGAAACGAATCTCTCCGGCTGTGCTTTTCCTCCCAGTTCCTCCCAGAATAGAAGTCCATGAAGATTACGTTGAGACATAACGTATTGAGACAGGAAACATTTGTGTCTTTTGGAGGGACAGGGAAGGCACATGGTTTTCACTTAAGATTGCAGGCCTTCTGCTGTCTCTCTTGCCTAGAAGCATCATGGCTCCTTAGGAGAAGCTCATCTCTCCACTTGTGATTTTCCTGCTAGTTGCCTGCCGAGAAGTGAAACGGAGGAAGCTTTCTCCGGCAAGACAGTAAGGTTTGCTCCTTGTGCTGGAGCCCTAAGGAAGGCACATCACATTCCTGTGAGATCCCAGGACCGCAGCTTTGTCTCTTGGCAAAAAGCTCAATCGTTTCTTAGGAGGAGCTCATATCTCAACTGCTGATCTTTCTGCCTGTTGTTTCCTGAGAAGTGAAGCTCATGATTGATTACTGCCAGGCTAAAGGAGCCAGGCTAGGAAATGCTTTTTTGCTGCTGGAAGGACAGGGAAGGCACAAGGTATTCATCCGAGATTTCTGGTCGGCAGCTTTCTCTCTAGGCTGAAATCACTAGCGTTTCTCAGCAGAATCTCATCTCTCAAATTGGGCTTTTCCTCCCTCTACTCTCTTGGGAAGTGAAACGGATGAAGATTTCTCCCACAAGACAAAAAGCTTGCTCCTACGGGAGAGACAGGGAAGGCACACCGTATTTGCCAGAGATTTCAGGCCGGCACCTTTCTTTCTTGCGCGCAATCACAGTCATGCCTTAGGAAAACCTAATCACTCCAATTGTGTGTCTTTCCTGCCCCTTCTCCTGAGAGAAAAGAAGGAGATGATGATTCCTTTGAGAACTAACGTGGCAGGAAGGAAAACTCTCGTATCTTATAGAGGGGCAGGAAAGGCACATCAGCTATTCACCTGACAGTCCAGCCCTGCAGCTTTCTGTCTCGGCGCGAGGCACAAAGGCTCCTTAGCAGAAGCTCGTCTTTCAACTTGCGGTGTTCTTCCAGTTCCCTGCTGAGCACTGAAATATAGGAAGACACCGCTCAGGTAAAATGTGTCAGGACAGAAAAGGCTTGTGTCTCTTGAAAGGACAGGGAAGGCAGATCGTATTTATCTGAAATTCTCAGCGTGCATTTTTATCTCTTGGTAAAAAGCAGAATCGTTTCTCATCGGAAGCTCGTCTTTCAAATTGCGTTTTTCTTCTCGGTTCTCTGCCGAGAGGAGAAACGGATGGTTATTTCTCCCAGAGGAAACATTAGGACACAAAAGCTTTTTATTTCTGGAAGCACGGGGAAGGCACATCATATTCGTTTGAGGTCCCAGGACTGCAGCTTTTTCTCTCGGCGAAAAGCACAACCAGTCCTTAGCAGAAGCTCATCTTTCAGATTGTGTTTTTCTTCCCGCTTTTCTGCCGAGAAGCGAGACGGATGATGACATCTCCCAGACAAAGCAGCTGAAGACAAAAGCTTTTTGCTTGTGGAAAAGCACAGGGAAGTCCGAGCATACGCATCTGTTATTCCGGGCCTGCAGCTTTCTCTCTAGGCGAAAGGCGCTGTCGTTCCTTAGCGGAAACGAATCTCTCCGGCTGTGCTTTTCCTCCCAGTTCCTCCCAGAATAGAAGTCCATGAAGATTACGTTGAGACATAACGTATTGAGACAGAAAACATTTGTGTCTTTTGGAGGGACAGGGAAGGCACATGGTTTTCACTTAAGATTGCAGGCCTTCTGCTGTCTCTCTTGCCTAGAAGCATCATGGCTCCTTAGGAGAAGCTCATCTCTCCACTTGTGATTTTCCTGCTAGTTGCCTGCCGAGAAGTGAAACGGAGGAAGCTTTCTCCGGCAAGACAGTAAGGTTTGCTCCTTGTGCTGGAGCCCTAAGGAAGGCACATCACATTCCTGTGAGATCCCAGGACCGCAGCTTTGTCTCTTGGCAAAAAGCTCAATCGTTTCTTAGGAGGAGCTCATATCTCAACTGCTGATCTTTCTGCCTGTTGTTTCCTGAGAAGTGAAGCTCATGATTGATTACTGCCAGGCTAAAGGAGCCAGGCTAGGAAATGCTTTTTTGCTGCTGGAAGGACAGGGAAGGCACAAGGTATTCATCCGAGATTTCTGGTCGGCAGCTTTCTCTCTAGGCTGAAATCACTAGCGTTTCTCAGCAGAATCTCATCTCTCAAATTGGGCTTTTCCTCCCTCTACTCTCTTGGGAAGTGAAACGGATGAGGATTTCTCCCACAAGACAAAAAGCTTGCTCCTACGGGAGAGACAGGGAAGGCACACCGTATTTGCCAGAGATTCCAGGCCGGCACCTTTCTTTCTTGCGCGCAATCACAGTCATGCCTTAGGAAAACCTAATCACTCCAATTGTGTGTCTTTCCTGCCCCTTCTCCTGAGAGAAAAGAAGGAGATGATGATTCCTTTGAGAACTAACGTGGCAGGAAGGAAAACTCTCGTATCTTATAGAGGGGCAGGAAAGGCACATCAGCTATTCACCTGACAGTCCAGCCCTGCAACTTTCTGTCTCGGCGCGAGGCACAAAGGCTCCTTAGCAGAAGCTCGTCTTTCAACTTGCGGTGTTCTTCCAGTTCCCTGCTGAGCACTGAAATATAGGAAGACACCGCTCAGGTAAAATGTGTCAGGACAGAAAAGGCTTGTGTCTCTTGAAGGGACAGGGAAGGCAGATCGTATTTATCTGAAATTCTCAGCGTGCATTTTTCTCTCTTGGTAAAAAGAAGAATCGTTTCTCATCAGAAGCTCGTCTTTCAAATTGCGTTTTTCTTCTCGGTTCTCTGCCGAGAGGAGAAACGGATGGTTATTTCTCCCAGAGGAAACATTAGGACACAAAAGCCTTTTATTTCTGGAAGCACGGGGAAGGCACATCATATTCGTTTGAGGTCCCAGGACTGCAGCTTTTTCTCTCGGCGAAAAGCACAACCAGTCCTTAGCAGAAGCTCATCTTTCAGATTGCGTTTTTCTTCCCGCTTTTCTGCCGAGAAGCGAGACGGATGATGACATCTCCCAGACAAAGCAGCTGAAGACAAAAGCTTTTTGCTTGTGGAAAAGCACAGGGAAGGCCCAGCATACGCATCTGTTATTCCGGGCCTGCAGCTTTCTCTCTAGGCGAAAGGCGCTGTCGTTCCTTAGCGGAAACGAATCTCTCCGGCTGTGCTTTTCCTCCCAGTTCCTCCCAGAATAGAAGTCCATGAAGATTACGTTGAGACATAACGTATTGAGACAGAAAACATTTGTGTCTTTTGGAGGGACAGGGAAGGCACATGGTTTTCACTTAAGATTGCAGGCCTTCTGCTGTCTCTCTTGCCTAGAAGCATCATGGCTCCTTAGGAGAAGCTCATCTCTCCACTTGTGATTTTCCTGCTAGTTGCCTGCCGAGAAGTGAAACGGAGGAAGCTTTCTCCGGCAAGACAGTAAGGTTTGCTCCTTGTGCTGGAGCCCTAAGGAAGGCACATCACATTCCTGTGAGATCCCAGGACCGCAGCTTTGTCTCTTGGCAAAAAGCTCAATCGTTTCTTAGGAGGAGCTCATATCTCAACTGCTGATCTTTCTGCCTGTTGTTTCCTGAGAAGTGAAGCTCATGATTGATTACTGCCAGGCTAAAGGAGCCAGGCTAGGAAATGCTTTTTTGCTGCTGGAAGGACAGGGAAGGCACAAGGTATTCATCCGAGATTTCTGGTCGGCAGCTTTCTCTCTAGGCTGAAATCACTAGCGTTTCTCAGCAGAATCTCATCTCTCAAATTGGGCTTTTCCTCCCTCTACTCTCTTGGGAAGTGAAACGGATGAAGATTTCTCCCACAAGACAAAAAGCTTGCTCCTACGGGAGAGACAGGGAAGGCACACCGTATTTGCCAGAGATTCCAGGCCGGCACCTTTCTTTCTTGCGCGCAATCACAGTCATGCCTTAGGAAAACCTAATCACTCCAATTGTGTGTCTTTCCTGCCCCTTCTCCTGAGAGAAAAGAAGGAGATGATGATTCCTTTGAGAACTAACGTGGCAGGAAGGAAAACTCTCGTATCTTATAGAGGGGCAGGAAAGGCACATCAGCTATTCACCTGACAGTCCAGCCCTGCAGCTTTCTGTCTCGGCGCGAGGCACAAAGGCTCCTTAGCAGAAGCTCGTCTTTCAACTTGCGGTGTTCTTCCAGTTCCCTGCTGAGCACTGAAATATAGGAAGACACCGCTCAGGTAAAATGTGTCAGGACAGAAAAGGCTTGTGTCTCTTGAAGGGACAGGGAAGGCAGATCGTATTTATCTGAAATTCTCAGCGTGCATTTTTCTCTCTTGGCAAAAAGCAGAATCGTTTCTCATCGGAAGCTCGTCTTTCAAATTGCGTTTTTCTTCTCGGTTCTCTGCCGAGAGGAGAAACGGATGGTTATTTCTCCCAGAGGAAACATTAGGACACAAAAGCCTTTTATTTCTGGAAGCACGGGGAAGGCACATCATATTCGTTTGAGGTCCCAGGACTGCAGCTTTTTCTCTCGGCGAAAAGCACAACCAGTCCTTAGCAGAAGCTCATCTTTCAGATTGCGTTTTTCTTCCCGCTTTTCTGCCGAGAAGCGAGACGGATGATGACATCTCCCAGACAAAGCAGCTGAAGACAAAAGCTTTTTGCTTGTGGAAAAGCACAGGGAAGGCCGAGCATACGCATCTGTTATTCCGGGCCTGCAGCTTTCTCTCTAGGCGAAAGGCGCTGTCGTTCCTTAGCGGAAACGAATCTCTCCGGCTGTGCTTTTCCTCCCAGTTCCTCCCAGAATAGAAGTCCATGAAGATTACGTTGAGACATAACGTATTGAGACAGGAAACATTTGTGTCTTTTGGAGGGACAGGGAAGGCACATGGTTTTCACTTAAGATTGCAGGCCTTCTGCTGTCTCTCTTGCCTAGAAGCATCATGGCTCCTTAGGAGAAGCTCATCTCTCCACTTGTGATTTTCCTGCTAGTTGCCTGCCGAGAAGTGAAACGGAGGAAGCTTTCTCCGGCAAGACAGTAAGGTTTGCTCCTTGTGCTGGAGCCCTAAGGAAGGCACATCACATTCCTGTGAGATCCCAGGACCGCAGCTTTGTCTCTTGGCAAAAAGCTCAATCGTTTCTTAGGAGGAGCTCATATCTCAACTGCTGATCTTTCTGCCTGTTGTTTCCTGAGAAGTGAAGCTCATGATTGATTACTGCCAGGCTAAAGGAGCCAGGCTAGGAAATGCTTTTTTGCTGCTGGAAGGACAGGGAAGGCACAAGGTATTCATCCGAGATTTCTGGTCGGCAGCTTTCTCTCTAGGCTGAAATCACTAGCGTTTCTCAGCAGAATCTCATCTCTCAAATTGGGCTTTTCCTCCCTCTACTCTCTTGGGAAGTGAAACGGATGAAGATTTCTCCCACAAGACAAAAAGCTTGCTCCTACGGGAGAGACAGGGAAGGCACACCGTATTTGCCAGAGATTCCAGGCCGGCACCTTTCTTTCTTGCGCGCAATCACAGTCATGCCTTAGGAAAACCTAATCACTCCAATTGTGTGTCTTTCCTGCCCCTTCTCCTGAGAGAAAAGAAGGAGATGATGATTCCTTTGAGAACTAACGTGGCAGGAAGGAAAACTCTCGTATCTTATAGAGGGGCAGGAAAGGCACATCAGCTATTCACCTGACAGTCCAGCCCTGCAGCTTTCTGTCTCGGCGCGAGGCACAAAGGCTCCTTAGCAGAAGCTCGTCTTTCAACTTGCGGTGTTCTTCCAGTTCCCTGCTGAGCACTGAAATATAGGAAGACACCGCTCAGGTAAAATGTGTCAGGACAGAAAAGGCTTGTGTCTCTTGAAGGGACAGGGAAGGCAGATCGTATTTATCTGAAATTCTCAGCGTGCATTTTTCTCTCTTGGCAAAAAGCAGAATCGTTTCTCATCGGAAGCTCGTCTTTCAAATTGCGTTTTTCTTCTCGGTTCTCTGCCGAGAGGAGAAACGGATGGTTATTTCTCCCAGAGGAAACATTAGGACACAAAAGCCTTTTATTTCTGGAAGCACGGGGAAGGCACATCATATTCGTTTGAGGTCCCAGGACTGCAGCTTTTTCTCTCGGTGAAAAGCACAACCAGTCCTTAGCAGAAGCTCATCTTTCAGATTGCGTTTTTCTTCCCGCTTTTCTGCCGAGAAGCGAGACGGATGATGACATCTCCCAGACAAAGCAGCTGAAGACAAAAGCTTTTTGCTTGTGGAAAAGCACAGGGAAGTCCGAGCATACGCATCTGTTATTCCGGGCCTGCAGCTTTCTCTCTAGGCGAAAGGCGCTGTCGTTCCTTAGCGGAAACGAATCTCTCCGGCTGTGCTTTTCCTCCCAGTTCCTCCCAGAATAGAAGTCCATGAAGATTACGTTGAGACATAACGTATTGAGACAGGAAACATTTGTGTCTTTTGGAGGGACAGGGAAGGCACATGGTTTTCACTTAAGATTGCAGGCCTTCTGCTGTCTCTCTTGCCTAGAAGCATCATGGCTCCTTAGGAGAAGCTCATCTCTCCACTTGTGATTTTCCTGCTAGTTGCCTGCCGAGAAGTGAAACGGAGGAAGCTTTCTCCGGCAAGACAGTAAGGTTTGCTCCTTGTGCTGGAGCCCTAAGGAAGGCACATCACATTCCTGTGAGATCCCAGGACCGCAGCTTTGTCTCTTGGCAAAAAGCTCAATCGTTTCTTAGGAGGAGCTCATATCTCAACTGCTGATCTTTCTGCCTGTTGTTTCCTGAGAAGTGAAGCTCATGATTGATTACTGCCAGGCTAAAGGAGCCAGGCTAGGAAATGCTTTTTTGCTGCTGGAAGGACAGGGAAGGCACAAGGTATTCATCCGAGATTTCTGGTCGGCAGCTTTCTCTCTAGGCTGAAATCACTAGCGTTTCTCAGCAGAATCTCATCTCTCAAATTGGGCTTTTCCTCCCTCTACTCTCTTGGGAAGTGAAACGGATGAAGATTTCTCCCACAAGACAAAAAGCTTGCTCCTACGGGAGAGACAGGGAAGGCACACCGTATTTGCCAGAGATTCCAGGCCGGCACCTTTCTTTCTTGCGCGCAATCACAGTCATGCCTTAGGAAAACCTAATCACTCCAATTGTGTGTCTTTCCTGCCCCTTCTCCTGAGAGAAAAGAAGGAGATGATGATTCCTTTGAGAACTAACGTGGCAGGAAGGAAAACTCTCGTATCTTATAGAGGGGCAGGAAAGGCACATCAGCTATTCACCTGACAGTCCAGCCCTGCAGCTTTCTGTCTCGGCGCGAGGCACAAAGGCTCCTTAGCAGAAGCTCGTCTTTCAACTTGCGGTGTTCTTCCAGTTCCCTGCTGAGCACTGAAATATAGGAAGACACCGCTCAGGTAAAATGTGTCAGGACAGAAAAGGCTTTTGTCTCTTGAAAGGACAGGGAAGGCAGATCGTATTTATCTGAAATTCTCAGCGTGCATTTTTCTCTCTTGGCAAAAAGCAGAATCGTTTCTCATCGGAAGCTCGTCTTTCAAATTGCGTTTTTCTTCTCGGTTCTCTGCCGAGAGGAGAAACGGATGGTTATTTCTCCCAGAGGAAACATTAGGACACAAAAGCCTTTTATTTCTGGAAGCACGGGGAAGGCACATCATATTCGTTTGAGGTCCCAGGACTGCAGCTTTTTCTCTCGGCGAAAAGCACAACCAGTCCTTAGCAGAAGCTCATCTTTCAGATTGTGTTTTTCTTCCCGCTTTTCTGCCGAGAAGCGAGACGGATGATGACATCTCCCAGACAAAGCAGCTGAAGACAAAAGCTTTTTGCTTGTGGAAAAGCACAGGGAAGGCCGAGCATACGCATCTGTTATTCCGGGCCTGCAGCTTTCTCTCTAGGCGAAAGGCGCTGTCGTTCCTTAGCGGAAACGAATCTCTCCGGCTGTGCTTTTCCTCCCAGTTCCTCCCAGAATAGAAGTCCATGAAGATTACGTTGAGACATAACGTATTGAGACAGGAAACATTTGTGTCTTTTGGAGGGACAGGGAAGGCACATGGTTTTCACTTAAGATTGCAGGCCTTCTGCTGTCTCTCTTGCCTAGAAGCATCATGGCTCCTTAGGAGAAGCTCATCTCTCCACTTGTGATTTTCCTGCTAGTTGCCTGCCGAGAAGTGAAACGGAGGAAGCTTTCTCCGGCAAGACAGTAAGGTTTGCTCCTTGTGCTGGAGCCCTAAGGAAGGCACATCACATTCCTGTGAGATCCCAGGACCGCAGCTTTGTCTCTTGGCAAAAAGCTCAATCGTTTCTTAGGAGGAGCTCATATCTCAACTGCTGATCTTTCTGCCTGTTGTTTCCTGAGAAGTGAAGCTCATGATTGATTACTGCCAGGCTAAAGGAGCCAGGCTAGGAAATGCTTTTTTGCTGCTGGAAGGACAGGGAAGGCACAAGGTATTCATCCGAGATTTCTGGTCGGCAGCTTTCTCTCTAGGCTGAAATCACTAGCGTTTCTCAGCAGAATCTCATCTCTCAAATTGGGCTTTTCCTCCCTCTACTCTCTTGGGAAGTGAAACGGATGAAGATTTCTCCCACAAGACAAAAAGCTTGCTCCTACGGGAGAGACAGGGAAGGCACACCGTATTTGCCAGAGATTCCAGGCCGGCACCTTTCTTTCTTGCGCGCAATCACAGTCATGCCTTAGGAAAACCTAATCACTCCAATTGTGTGTCTTTCCTGCCCCTTCTCCTGAGAGAAAAGAAGGAGATGATGATTCCTTTGAGAACTAACGTGGCAGGAAGGAAAACTCTCGTATCTTATAGAGGGGCAGGAAAGGCACATCAGCTATTCACCTGACAGTCCAGCCCTGCAGCTTTCTGTCTCGGCGCGAGGCACAAAGGCTCCTTAGCAGAAGCTCGTCTTTCAACTTGCGGTGTTCTTCCAGTTCCCTGCTGAGCACTGAAATATAGGAAGACACCGCTCAGGTAAAATGTGTCAGGACAGAAAAGGCTTTTGTCTCTTGAAAGGACAGGGAAGGCAGATCGTATTTATCTGAAATTCTCAGCGTGCATTTTTCTCTCTTGGTAAAAAGCAGAATCGTTTCTCATCGGAAGCTCGTCTTTCAAATTGCGTTTTTCTTCTCGGTTCTCTGCCGAGAGGAGAAACGGATGGTTATTTCTCCCAGAGGAAACATTAGGACACAAAAGCCTTTTATTTCTGGAAGCACGGGGAAGGCACATCATATTCGTTTGAGGTCCCAGGACTGCAGCTTTTTCTCTCGGCGAAAAGCACAACCAGTCCTTAGCAGAAGCTCATCTTTCAGATTGCGTTTTTCTTCCCGCTTTTCTGCCGAGAAGCGAGACGGATGATGACATCTCCCAGACAAAGCAGCTGAAGACAAAAGCTTTTTGCTTGTGGAAAAGCACAGGGAAGTCCGAGCATACGCATCTGTTATTCCGGGCCTGCAGCTTTCTCTCTAGGCGAAAGGCGCTGTCGTTCCTTAGCGGAAACGAATCTCTCCGGCTGTGCTTTTCCTCCCAGTTCCTCCCAGAATAGAAGTCCATGAAGATTACGTTGAGACATAACGTATTGAGACAGGAAACATTTGTGTCTTTTGGAGGGACAGGGAAGGCACATGGTTTTCACTTAAGATTGCAGGCCTTCTGCTGTCTCTCTTGCCTAGAAGCATCATGGCTCCTTAGGAGAAGCTCATCTCTCCACTTGTGATTTTCCTGCTAGTTGCCTGCCGAGAAGTGAAACGGAGGAAGCTTTCTCCCGCAAGACAGTAAGGTTTGCTCCTTGTGCTGGAGCCCTAAGGAAGGCACATCACATTCCTGTGAGATCCCAGGACCGCAGCTTTGTCTCTTGGCAAAAAGCTCAATCGTTTCTTAGGAGGAGCTCATATCTCAACTGCTGATCTTTCTGCCTGTTGTTTCCTGAGAAGTGAAGCTCATGATTGATTACTGCCAGGCTAAAGGAGCCAGGCTAGGAAATGCTTTTTTGCTGCTGGAAGGACAGGGAAGGCACAAGGTATTCATCCGAGATTTCTGGTCGGCAGCTTTCTCTCTAGGCTGAAATCACTAGCGTTTCTCAGCAGAATCTCATCTCTCAAATTGGGCTTTTCCTCCCTCTACTCTCTTGGGAAGTGAAACGGATGAAGATTTCTCCCACAAGACAAAAAGCTTGCTCCTACGGGAGAGACAGGGAAGGCACACCGTATTTGCCAGAGATTCCAGGCCGGCACCTTTCTTTCTTGCGCGCAATCACAGTCATGCCTTAGGAAAACCTAATCACTCCAATTGTGTGTCTTTCCTGCCCCTTCTCCTGAGAGAAAAGAAGGAGATGATGATTCCTTTGAGAACTAACGTGGCAGGAAGGAAAACTCTCGTATCTTATAGAGGGGCAGGAAAGGCACATCAGCTATTCACCTGACAGTCCAGCCCTGCAGCTTTCTGTCTCGGCGCGAGGCACAAAGGCTCCTTAGCAGAAGCTCGTCTTTCAACTTGCGGTGTTCTTCCAGTTCCCTGCTGAGCACTGAAATATAGGAAGACACCGCTCAGGTAAAATGTGTCAGGACAGAAAAGGCTTTTGTCTCTTGAAAGGACAGGGAAGGCAGATCGTATTTATCTGAAATTCTCAGCGTGCATTTTTCTCTCTTGGTAAAAAGCAGAATCGTTTCTCATCGGAAGCTCGTCTTTCAAATTGCGTTTTTCTTCTCGGTTCTCTGCCGAGAGGAGAAACGGATGGTTATTTCTCCCAGAGGAAACATTAGGACACAAAAGCCTTTTATTTCTGGAAGCACGGGGAAGGCACATCATATTCGTTTGAGGTCCCAGGACTGCAGCTTTTTCTCTCGGCGAAAAGCACAACCAGTCCTTAGCAGAAGCTCATCTTTCAGATTGCGTTTTTCTTCCCGCTTTTCTGCCGAGAAGCGAGACGGATGATGACATCTCCCAGACAAAGCAGCTGAAGACAAAAGCTTTTTGCTTGTGGAAAAGCACAGGGAAGTCCGAGCATACGCATCTGTTATTCCGGGCCTGCAGCTTTCTCTCTAGGCGAAAGGCGCTGTCGTTCCTTAGCGGAAACGAATCTCTCCGGCTGTGCTTTTCCTCCCAGTTCCTCCCAGAATAGAAGTCCATGAAGATTACGTTGAGACATAACGTATTGAGACAGGAAACATTTGTGTCTTTTGGAGGGACAGGGAAGGCACATGGTTTTCACTTAAGATTGCAGGCCTTCTGCTGTCTCTCTTGCCTAGAAGCATCATGGCTCCTTAGGAGAAGCTCATCTCTCCACTTGTGATTTTCCTGCTAGTTGCCTGCCGAGAAGTGAAACGGAGGAAGCTTTCTCCCGCAAGACAGTAAGGTTTGCTCCTTGTGCTGGAGCCCTAAGGAAGGCACATCACATTCCTGTGAGATCCCAGGACCGCAGCTTTGTCTCTTGGCAAAAAGCTCAATCGTTTCTTAGGAGGAGCTCATATCTCAACTGCTGATCTTTCTGCCTGTTGTTTCCTGAGAAGTGAAGCTCATGATTGATTACTGCCAGGCTAAAGGAGCCAGGCTAGGAAATGCTTTTTTGCTGCTGGAAGGACAGGGAAGGCACAAGGTATTCATCCGAGATTTCTGGTCGGCAGCTTTCTCTCTAGGCTGAAATCACTAGCGTTTCTCAGCAGAATCTCATCTCTCAAATTGGGCTTTTCCTCCCTCTACTCTCTTGGGAAGTGAAACGGATGAAGATTTCTCCCACAAGACAAAAAGCTTGCTCCTACGGGAGAGACAGGGAAGGCACACCGTATTTGCCAGAGATTCCAGGCCGGCACCTTTCTTTCTTGCGCGCAATCACAGTCATGCCTTAGGAAAACCTAATCACTCCAATTGTGTGTCTTTCCTGCCCCTTCTCCTGAGAGAAAAGAAGGAGATGATGATTCCTTTGAGAACTAACGTGGCAGGAAGGAAAACTCTCGTATCTTATAGAGGGGCAGGAAAGGCACATCAGCTATTCACCTGACAGTCCAGCCCTGCAGCTTTCTGTCTCGGCGCGAGGCACAAAGGCTCCTTAGCAGAAGCTCGTCTTTCAACTTGCGGTGTTCTTCCAGTTCCCTGCTGAGCACTGAAATATAGGAAGACACCGCTCAGGTAAAATGTGTCAGGACAGAAAAGGCTTTTGTCTCTTGAAAGGACAGGGAAGGCAGATCGTATTTATCTGAAATTCTCAGCGTGCATTTTTCTCTCTTGGTAAAAAGCAGAATCGTTTCTCATCGGAAGCTCGTCTTTCAAATTGCGTTTTTCTTCTCGGTTCTCTGCCGAGAGGAGAAACGGATGGTTATTTCTCCCAGAGGAAACATTAGGACACAAAAGCCTTTTATTTCTGGAAGCACGGGGAAGGCACATCATATTCGTTTGAGGTCCCAGGACTGCAGCTTTTTCTCTCGGCGAAAAGCACAACCAGTCCTTAGCAGAAGCTCATCTTTCAGATTGCGTTTTTCTTCCCGCTTTTCAGCCGAGAAGCGAGACGGATGATGACATCTCCCAGACAAAGCAGCTGAAGACAAAAGCTTTTTGCTTGTGGAAAAGCACAGGGAAGTCCGAGCATACGCATCTGTTATTCCGGGCCTGCAGCTTTCTCTCTAGGCGAAAGGCGCTGTCGTTCCTTAGCGGAAACGAATCTCTCCGGCTGTGCTTTTCCTCCCAGTTCCTCCCAGAATAGAAGTCCATGAAGATTACGTTGAGACATAACGTATTGAGACAGGAAACATTTGTGTCTTTTGGAGGGACAGGGAAGGCACATGGTTTTCACTTAAGATTGCAGGCCTTCTGCTGTCTCTCTTGCCTAGAAGCATCATGGCTCCTTAGGAGAAGCTCATCTCTCCACTTGTGATTTTCCTGCTAGTTGCCTGCCGAGAAGTGAAACGGAGGAAGCTTTCTCCCGCAAGACAGTAAGGTTTGCTCCTTGTGCTGGAGCCCTAAGGAAGGCACATCACATTCCTGTGAGATCCCAGGACCGCAGCTTTGTCTCTTGGCAAAAAGCTCAATCGTTTCTTAGGAGGAGCTCATATCTCAACTGCTGATCTTTCTGCCTGTTGTTTCCTGAGAAGTGAAGCTCATGATTGATTACTGCCAGGCTAAAGGAGCCAGGCTAGGAAATGCTTTTTTGCTGCTGGAAGGACAGGGAAGGCACAAGGTATTCATCCGAGATTTCTGGTCGGCAGCTTTCTCTCTAGGCTGAAATCACTAGCGTTTCTCAGCAGAATCTCATCTCTCAAATTGGGCTTTTCCTCCCTCTACTCTCTTGGGAAGTGAAACGGATGAAGATTTCTCCCACAAGACAAAAAGCTTGCTCCTACGGGAGAGACAGGGAAGGCACACCGTATTTGCCAGAGATTCCAGGCCGGCACCTTTCTTTCTTGCGCGCAATCACAGTCATGCCTTAGGAAAACCTAATCACTCCAATTGTGTGTCTTTCCTGCCCCTTCTCCTGAGAGAAAAGAAGGAGATGATGATTCCTTTGAGAACTAACGTGGCAGGAAGGAAAACTCTCGTATCTTATAGAGGGGCAGGAAAGGCACATCAGCTATTCACCTGACAGTCCAGCCCTGCAGCTTTCTGTCTCGGCGCGAGGCACAAAGGCTCCTTAGCAGAAGCTCGTCTTTCAACTTGCGGTGTTCTTCCAGTTCCCTGCTGAGCACTGAAATATAGGAAGACACCGCTCAGGTAAAATGTGTCAGGACAGAAAAGGCTTTTGTCTCTTGAAAGGACAGGGAAGGCAGATCGTATTTATCTGAAATTCTCAGCGTGCATTTTTCTCTCTTGGTAAAAAGCAGAATCGTTTCTCATCGGAAGCTCGTCTTTCAAATTGCGTTTTTCTTCTCGGTTCTCTGCCGAGAGGAGAAACGGATGGTTATTTCTCCCAGAGGAAACATTAGGACACAAAAGCCTTTTATTTCTGGAAGCACGGGGAAGGCACATCATATTCGTTTGAGGTCCCAGGACTGCAGCTTTTTCTCTCGGCGAAAAGCACAACCAGTCCTTAGCAGAAGCTCATCTTTCAGATTGCGTTTTTCTTCCCGCTTTTCTGCCGAGAAGCGAGACGGATGATGACATCTCCCAGACAAAGCAGCTGAAGACAAAAGCTTTTTGCTTGTGGAAAAGCACAGGGAAGGCCCAGCATACGCATCTGTTATTCCGGGCCTGCAGCTTTCTCTCTAGGCGAAAGGCGCTGTCGTTCCTTAGCGGAAACGAATCTCTCCGGCTGTGCTTTTCCTCCCAGTTCCTCCCAGAATAGAAGTCCATGAAGATTACGTTGAGACATAACGTATTGAGACAGAAAACATTTGTGTCTTTTGGAGGGACAGGGAAGGCACATGGTTTTCACTTAAGATTGCAGGCCTTCTGCTGTCTCTCTTGCCTAGAAGCATCATGGCTCCTTAGGAGAAGCTCATCTCTCCACTTGTGATTTTCCTGCTAGTTGCCTGCCGAGAAGTGAAACGGAGGAAGCTTTCTCCGGCAAGACAGTAAGGTTTGCTCCTTGTGCTGGAGCCCTAAGGAAGGCACATCACATTCCTGTGAGATCCCAGGACCGCAGCTTTGTCTCTTGGCAAAAAGCTCAATCGTTTCTTAGGAGGAGCTCATATCTCAACTGCTGATCTTTCTGCCTGTTGTTTCCTGAGAAGTGAAGCTCATGATTGATTACTGCCAGGCTAAAGGAGCCAGGCTAGGAAATGCTTTTTTGCTGCTGGAAGGACAGGGAAGGCACAAGGTATTCATCCGAGATTTCTGGTCGGCAGCTTTCTCTCTAGGCTGAAATCACTAGCGTTTCTCAGCAGAATCTCATCTCTCAAATTGGGCTTTTCCTCCCTCTACTCTCTTGGGAAGTGAAACGGATGAAGATTTCTCCCACAAGACAAAAAGCTTGCTCCTACGGGAGAGACAGGGAAGGCACACCGTATTTGCCAGAGATTCCAGGCCGGCACCTTTCTTTCTTGCGCGCAATCACAGTCATGCCTTAGGAAAACCTAATCACTCCAATTGTGTGTCTTTCCTGCCCCTTCTCCTGAGAGAAAAGAAGGAGATGATGATTCCTTTGAGAACTAACGTGGCAGGAAGGAAAACTCTCGTATCTTATAGAGGGGCAGGAAAGGCACATCAGCTATTCACCTGACAGTCCAGCCCTGCAGCTTTCTGTCTCGGCGCGAGGCACAAAGGCTCCTTAGCAGAAGCTCGTCTTTCAACTTGCGGTGTTCTTCCAGTTCCCTGCTGAGCACTGAAATATAGGAAGACACCGCTCAGGTAAAATGTGTCAGGACAGAAAAGGCTTTTGTCTCTTGAAAGGACAGGGAAGGCAGATCGTATTTATCTGAAATTCTCAGCGTGCATTTTTCTCTCTTGGTAAAAAGCAGAATCGTTTCTCATCGGAAGCTCGTCTTTCAAATTGCGTTTTTCTTCTCGGTTCTCTGCCGAGAGGAGAAACGGATGGTTATTTCTCCCAGAGGAAACATTAGGACACAAAAGCCTTTTATTTCTGGAAGCACGGGGAAGGCACATCATATTCGTTTGAGGTCCCAGGACTGCAGCTTTTTCTCTCGGCGAAAAGCACAACCAGTCCTTAGCAGAAGCTCATCTTTCAGATTGCGTTTTTCTTCCCGCTTTTCTGCCGAGAAGCGAGACGGATGATGACATCTCCCAGACAAAGCAGCTGAAGACAAAAGCTTTTTGCTTGTGGAAAAGCACAGGGAAGTCCGAGCATACGCATCTGTTATTCCGGGCCTGCAGCTTTCTCTCTAGGCGAAAGGCGCTGTCGTTCCTTAGCGGAAACGAATCTCTCCGGCTGTGCTTTTCCTCCCAGTTCCTCCCAGAATAGAAGTCCATGAAGATTACGTTGAGACATAACGTATTGAGACAGAAAACATTTGTGTCTTTTGGAGGGACAGGGAAGGCACATGGTTTTCACTTAAGATTGCAGGCCTTCTGCTGTCTCTCTTGCCTAGAAGCATCATGGCTCCTTAGGAGAAGCTCATCTCTCCACTTGTGATTTTCCTGCTAGTTGCCTGCCGAGAAGTGAAACGGAGGAAGCTTTCTCCGGCAAGACAGTAAGGTTTGCTCCTTGTGCTGGAGCCCTAAGGAAGGCACATCACATTCCTGTGAGATCCCAGGACCGCAGCTTTGTCTCTTGGCAAAAAGCTCAATCGTTTCTTAGGAGGAGCTCATATCTCAACTGCTGATCTTTCTGCCTGTTGTTTCCTGAGAAGTGAAGCTCATGATTGATTACTGCCAGGCTAAAGGAGCCAGGCTAGGAAATGCTTTTTTGCTGCTGGAAGGACAGGGAAGGCACAAGGTATTCATCCGAGATTTCTGGTCGGCAGCTTTCTCTCTAGGCTGAAATCACTAGCGTTTCTCAGCAGAATCTCATCTCTCAAATTGGGCTTTTCCTCCCTCTACTCTCTTGGGAAGTGAAACGGATGAAGATTTCTCCCACAAGACAAAAAGCTTGCTCCTACGGGAGAGACAGGGAAGGCACACCGTATTTGCCAGAGATTCCAGGCCGGCACCTTTCTTTCTTGCGCGCAATCACAGTCATGCCTTAGGAAAACCTAATCACTCCAATTGTGTGTCTTTCCTGCCCCTTCTCCTGAGAGAAAAGAAGGAGATGATGATTCCTTTGAGAACTAACGTGGCAGGAAGGAAAACTCTCGTATCTTATAGAGGGGCAGGAAAGGCACATCAGCTATTCACCTGACAGTCCAGCCCTGCAGCTTTCTGTCTCGGCGCGAGGCACAAAGGCTCCTTAGCAGAAGCTCGTCTTTCAACTTGCGGTGTTCTTCCAGTTCCCTGCTGAGCACTGAAATATAGGAAGACACCGCTCAGGTAAAATGTGTCAGGACAGAAAAGGCTTTTGTCTCTTGAAAGGACAGGGAAGGCAGATCGTATTTATCTGAAATTCTCAGCGTGCATTTTTCTCTCTTGGTAAAAAGCAGAATCGTTTCTCATCGGAAGCTCGTCTTTCAAATTGCGTTTTTCTTCTCGGTTCTCTGCCGAGAGGAGAAACGGATGGTTATTTCTCCCAGAGGAAACATTAGGACACAAAAGCCTTTTATTTCTGGAAGCACGGGGAAGGCACATCATATTCGTTTGAGGTCCCAGGACTGCAGCTTTTTCTCTCGGCGAAAAGCACAACCAGTCCTTAGCAGAAGCTCATCTTTCAGATTGCGTTTTTCTTCCCGCTTTTCTGCCGAGAAGCGAGACGGATGATGACATCTCCCAGACAAAGCAGCTGAAGACAAAAGCTTTTTGCTTGTGGAAAAGCACAGGGAAGTCCGAGCATACGCATCTGTTATTCCGGGCCTGCAGCTTTCTCTCTAGGCGAAAGGCGCTGTCGTTCCTTAGCGGAAACGAATCTCTCCGGCTGTGCTTTTCCTCCCAGTTCCTCCCAGAATAGAAGTCCATGAAGATTACGTTGAGACATAACGTATTGAGACAGGAAACATTTGTGTCTTTTGGAGGGACAGGGAAGGCACATGGTTTTCACTTAAGATTGCAGGCCTTCTGCTGTCTCTCTTGCCTAGAAGCATCATGGCTCCTTAGGAGAAGCTCATCTCTCCACTTGTGATTTTCCTGCTAGTTGCCTGCCGAGAAGTGAAACGGAGGAAGCTTTCTCCCGCAAGACAGTAAGGTTTGCTCCTTGTGCTGGAGCCCTAAGGAAGGCACATCACATTCCTGTGAGATCCCAGGACCGCAGCTTTGTCTCTTGGCAAAAAGCTCAATCGTTTCTTAGGAGGAGCTCATATCTCAACTGCTGATCTTTCTGCCTGTTGTTTCCTGAGAAGTGAAGCTCATGATTGATTACTGCCAGGCTAAAGGAGCCAGGCTAGGAAATGCTTTTTTGCTGCTGGAAGGACAGGGAAGGCACAAGGTATTCATCCGAGATTTCTGGTCGGCAGCTTTCTCTCTAGGCTGAAATCACTAGCGTTTCTCAGCAGAATCTCATCTCTCAAATTGGGCTTTTCCTCCCTCTACTCTCTTGGGAAGTGAAACGGATGAAGATTTCTCCCACAAGACAAAAAGCTTGCTCCTACGGGAGAGACAGGGAAGGCACACCGTATTTGCCAGAGATTCCAGGCCGGCACCTTTCTTTCTTGCGCGCAATCACAGTCATGCCTTAGGAAAACCTAATCACTCCAATTGTGTGTCTTTCCTGCCCCTTCTCCTGAGAGAAAAGAAGGAGATGATGATTCCTTTGAGAACTAACGTGGCAGGAAGGAAAACTCTCGTATCTTATAGAGGGGCAGGAAAGGCACATCAGCTATTCACCTGACAGTCCAGCCCTGCAGCTTTCTGTCTCGGCGCGAGGCACAAAGGCTCCTTAGCAGAAGCTCGTCTTTCAACTTGCGGTGTTCTTCCAGTTCCCTGCTGAGCACTGAAATATAGGAAGACACCGCTCAGGTAAAATGTGTCAGGACAGAAAAGGCTTTTGTCTCTTGAAAGGACAGGGAAGGCAGATCGTATTTATCTGAAATTCTCAGCGTGCATTTTTCTCTCTTGGTAAAAAGCAGAATCGTTTCTCATCGGAAGCTCGTCTTTCAAATTGCGTTTTTCTTCTCGGTTCTCTGCCGAGAGGAGAAACGGATGGTTATTTCTCCCAGAGGAAACATTAGGACACAAAAGCCTTTTATTTCTGGAAGCACGGGGAAGGCACATCATATTCGTTTGAGGTCCCAGGACTGCAGCTTTTTCTCTCGGCGAAAAGCACAACCAGTCCTTAGCAGAAGCTCATCTTTCAGATTGTGTTTTTCTTCCCGCTTTTCTGCCGAGAAGCGAGACGGATGATGACATCTCCCAGACAAAGCAGCTGAAGACAAAAGCTTTTTGCTTGTGGAAAAGCACAGGGAAGGCCCAGCATACGCATCTGTTATTCCGGGCCTGCAGCTTTCTCTCTAGGCGAAAGGCGCTGTCGTTCCTTAGCGGAAACGAATCTCTCCGGCTGTGCTTTTCCTCCCAGTTCCTCCCAGAATAGAAGTCCATGAAGATTACGTTGAGACATAACGTATTGAGACAGAAAACATTTGTGTCTTTTGGAGGGACAGGGAAGGCACATGGTTTTCACTTAAGATTGCAGGCCTTCTGCTGTCTCTCTTGCCTAGAAGCATCATGGCTCCTTAGGAGAAGCTCATCTCTCCACTTGTGATTTTCCTGCTAGTTGCCTGCCGAGAAGTGAAACGGAGGAAGCTTTCTCCGGCAAGACAGTAAGGTTTGCTCCTTGTGCTGGAGCCCTAAGGAAGGCACATCACATTCCTGTGAGATCCCAGGACCGCAGCTTTGTCTCTTGGCAAAAAGCTCAATCGTTTCTTAGGAGGAGCTCATATCTCAACTGCTGATCTTTCTGCCTGTTGTTTCCTGAGAAGTGAAGCTCATGATTGATTACTGCCAGGCTAAAGGAGCCAGGCTAGGAAATGCTTTTTTGCTGCTGGAAGGACAGGGAAGGCACAAGGTATTCATCCGAGATTTCTGGTCGGCAGCTTTCTCTCTAGGCTGAAATCACTAGCGTTTCTCAGCAGAATCTCATCTCTCAAATTGGGCTTTTCCTCCCTCTACTCTCTTGGGAAGTGAAACGGATGAAGATTTCTCCCACAAGACAAAAAGCTTGCTCCTACGGGAGAGACAGGGAAGGCACACCGTATTTGCCAGAGATTCCAGGCCGGCACCTTTCTTTCTTGCGCGCAATCACAGTCATGCCTTAGGAAAACCTAATCACTCCAATTGTGTGTCTTTCCTGCCCCTTCTCCTGAGAGAAAAGAAGGAGATGATGATTCCTTTGAGAACTAACGTGGCAGGAAGGAAAACTCTCGTATCTTATAGAGGGGCAGGAAAGGCACATCAGCTATTCACCTGACAGTCCAGCCCTGCAGCTTTCTGTCTCGGCGCGAGGCACAAAGGCTCCTTAGCAGAAGCTCGTCTTTCAACTTGCGGTGTTCTTCCAGTTCCCTGCTGAGCACTGAAATATAGGAAGACACCGCTCAGGTAAAATGTGTCAGGACAGAAAAGGCTTTTGTCTCTTGAAAGGACAGGGAAGGCAGATCGTATTTATCTGAAATTCTCAGCGTGCATTTTTCTCTCTTGGTAAAAAGCAGAATCGTTTCTCATCGGAAGCTCGTCTTTCAAATTGCGTTTTTCTTCTCGGTTCTCTGCCGAGAGGAGAAACGGATGGTTATTTCTCCCAGAGGAAACATTAGGACACAAAAGCCTTTTATTTCTGGAAGCACGGGGAAGGCACATCATATTCGTTTGAGGTCCCAGGACTGCAGCTTTTTCTCTCGGCGAAAAGCACAACCAGTCCTTAGCAGAAGCTCATCTTTCAGATTGCGTTTTTCTTCCCGCTTTTCTGCCGAGAAGCGAGACGGATGATGACATCTCCCAGACAAAGCAGCTGAAGACAAAAGCTTTTTGCTTGTGGAAAAGCACAGGGAAGGCCCAGCATACGCATCTGTTATTCCGGGCCTGCAGCTTTCTCTCTAGGCGAAAGGCGCTGTCGTTCCTTAGCGGAAACGAATCTCTCCGGCTGTGCTTTTCCTCCCAGTTCCTCCCAGAATAGAAGTCCATGAAGATTACGTTGAGACATAACGTATTGAGACAGAAAACATTTGTGTCTTTTGGAGGGACAGGGAAGGCACATGGTTTTCACTTAAGATTGCAGGCCTTCTGCTGTCTCTCTTGCCTAGAAGCATCATGGCTCCTTAGGAGAAGCTCATCTCTCCACTTGTGATTTTCCTGCTAGTTGCCTGCCGAGAAGTGAAACGGAGGAAGCTTTCTCCGGCAAGACAGTAAGGTTTGCTCCTTGTGCTGGAGCCCTAAGGAAGGCACATCACATTCCTGTGAGATCCCAGGACCGCAGCTTTGTCTCTTGGCAAAAAGCTCAATCGTTTCTTAGGAGGAGCTCATATCTCAACTGCTGATCTTTCTGCCTGTTGTTTCCTGAGAAGTGAAGCTCATGATTTATTACTGCCAGGCTAAAGGAGCCAGGCTAGGAAATGCTTTTTTGCTGCTGGAAGGACAGGGAAGGCACAAGGTATTCATCCGAGATTTCTGGTCGGCAGCTTTCTCTCTAGGCTGAAATCACTAGCGTTTCTCAGCAGAATCTCATCTCTCAAATTGGGCTTTTCCTCCCTCTACTCTCTTGGGAAGTGAAACGGATGAAGATTTCTCCCACAAGACAAAAAGCTTGCTCCTACGGGAGAGACAGGGAAGGCACACCGTATTTGCCAGAGATTCCAGGCCGGCACCTTTCTTTCTTGCGCGCAATCACAGTCATGCCTTAGGAAAACCTAATCACTCCAATTGTGTGTCTTTCCTGCCCCTTCTCCTGAGAGAAAAGAAGGAGATGATGATTCCTTTGAGAACTAACGTGGCAGGAAGGAAAACTCTCGTATCTTATAGAGGGGCAGGAAAGGCACATCAGCTATTCACCTGACAGTCCAGCCCTGCAGCTTTCTGTCTCGGCGCGAGGCACAAAGGCTCCTTAGCAGAAGCTCGTCTTTCAACTTGCGGTGTTCTTCCAGTTCCCTGCTGAGCACTGAAATATAGGAAGACACCGCTCAGGTAAAATGTGTCAGGACAGAAAAGGCTTTTGTCTCTTGAAAGGACAGGGAAGGCAGATCGTATTTATCTGAAATTCTCAGCGTGCATTTTTCTCTCTTGGTAAAAAGCAGAATCGTTTCTCATCGGAAGCTCGTCTTTCAAATTGCGTTTTTCTTCTCGGTTCTCTGCCGAGAGGAGAAACGGATGGTTATTTCTCCCAGAGGAAACATTAGGACACAAAAGCCTTTTATTTCTGGAAGCACGGGGAAGGCACATCATATTCGTTTGAGGTCCCAGGACTGCAGCTTTTTCTCTCGGCGAAAAGCACAACCAGTCCTTAGCAGAAGCTCATCTTTCAGATTGCGTTTTTCTTCCCGCTTTTCTGCCGAGAAGCGAGACGGATGATGACATCTCCCAGACAAAGCAGCTGAAGACAAAAGCTTTTTGCTTGTGGAAAAGCACAGGGAAGGCCCAGCATACGCATCTGTTATTCCGGGCCTGCAGCTTTCTCTCTAGGCGAAAGGCGCTGTCGTTCCTTAGCGGAAACGAATCTCTCCGGCTGTGCTTTTCCTCCCAGTTCCTCCCAGAATAGAAGTCCATGAAGATTACGTTGAGACATAACGTATTGAGACAGAAAACATTTGTGTCTTTTGGAGGGACAGGGAAGGCACATGGTTTTCACTTAAGATTGCAGGCCTTCTGCTGTCTCTCTTGCCTAGAAGCATCATGGCTCCTTAGGAGAAGCTCATCTCTCCACTTGTGATTTTCCTGCTAGTTGCCTGCCGAGAAGTGAAACGGAGGAAGCTTTCTCCGGCAAGACAGTAAGGTTTGCTCCTTGTGCTGGAGCCCTAAGGAAGGCACATCACATTCCTGTGAGATCCCAGGACCGCAGCTTTGTCTCTTGGCAAAAAGCTCAATCGTTTCTTAGGAGGAGCTCATATCTCAACTGCCGATCTTTCTGCCTGTTGTTTCCTGAGAAGTGAAGCTCATGATTGATTACTGCCAGGCTAAAGGAGCCAGGCTAGGAAATGCTTTTTTGCTGCTGGAAGGACAGGGAAGGCACAAGGTATTCATCCGAGATTTCTGGTCGGCAGCTTTCTCTCTAGGCTGAAATCACTAGCGTTTCTCAGCAGAATCTCATCTCTCAAATTGGGCTTTTCCTCCCTCTACTCTCTTGGGAAGTGAAACGGATGAAGATTTCTCCCACAAGACAAAAAGCTTGCTCCTACGGGAGAGACAGGGAAGGCACACCGTATTTGCCAGAGATTCCAGGCCGGCACCTTTCTTTCTTGCGCGCAATCACAGTCATGCCTTAGGAAAACCTAATCACTCCAATTGTGTGTCTTTCCTGCCCCTTCTCCTGAGAGAAAAGAAGGAGATGATGATTCCTTTGAGAACTAACGTGGCAGGAAGGAAAACTCTCGTATCTTATAGAGGGGCAGGAAAGGCACATCAGCTATTCACCTGACAGTCCAGCCCTGCAGCTTTCTGTCTCGGCGCGAGGCACAAAGGCTCCTTAGCAGAAGCTCGTCTTTCAACTTGCGGTGTTCTTCCAGTTCCCTGCTGAGCACTGAAATATAGGAAGACACCGCTCAGGTAAAATGTGTCAGGACAGAAAAGGCTTGTGTCTCTTGAAGGGACAGGGAAGGCAGATCGTATTTATCTGAAATTCTCAGCGTGCATTTTTCTCTCTTGGCAAAAAGCAGAATCGTTTCTCATCGGAAGCTCGTCTTTCAAATTGCGTTTTTCTTCTCGGTTCTCTGCCGAGAGGAGAAACGGATGGTTATTTCTCCCAGAGGAAACATTAGGACACAAAAGCCTTTTATTTCTGGAAGCACGGGGAAGGCACATCATATTCGTTTGAGGTCCCAGGACTGCAGCTTTTTCTCTCGGCGAAAAGCACAACCAGTCCTTAGCAGAAGCTCATCTTTCAGATTGCGTTTTTCTTCCCGCTTTTCTGCCGAGAAGCGAGACGGATGATGACATCTCCCAGACAAAGCAGCTGAAGACAAAAGCTTTTTGCTTGTGGAAAAGCACAGGGAAGTCCGAGCATACGCATCTGTTATTCCGGGCCTGCAGCTTTCTCTCTAGGCGAAAGGCGCTGTCGTTCCTTAGCGGAAACGAATCTCTCCGGCTGTGCTTTTCCTCCCAGTTCCTCCCAGAATAGAAGTCCATGAAGATTACGTTGAGACATAACGTATTGAGACAGAAAACATTTGTGTCTTTTGGAGGGACAGGGAAGGCACATGGTTTTCACTTAAGATTGCAGGCCTTCTGCTGTCTCTCTTGCCTAGAAGCATCATGGCTCCTTAGGAGAAGCTCATCTCTCCACTTGTGATTTTCCTGCTAGTTGCCTGCCGAGAAGTGAAACGGAGGAAGCTTTCTCCGGCAAGACAGTAAGGTTTGCTCCTTGTGCTGGAGCCCTAAGGAAGGCACATCACATTCCTGTGAGATCCCAGGACCTCAGCTTTGTCTCTTGGCAAAAAGCTCAACCGTTTCTTAGGAGGAGCTCATATCTCAACTGCTGATCTTTCTGCCTGTTGTTCCTGAGAAGTGAAGCTCATGATTGATTACTGCCAGGCTAAAGGAGCCAGGCTAGGAAGTGCTTTTTTGCTGCTGGAAGGACAGGGAAGGCACAAGGTATTCATCCGAGATTTCTGGTCGGCAGCTTTCTCTCTAGGCTGAAATCACTAGCGTTTCTCAGCAGAATCTCATCTCTCAAATTGGGCTTTTCCTCCCTCTACTCTCTTGGGAAGTGAAACGGATGAAGATTTCTCCCACAAGACAAAAAGCTTGCTCCTACGGGAGAGACAGGGAAGGCACACCGTATTTGCCAGAGATTCCAGGCCGGCACCTTTCTTTCTTGCGTGCAATCACAGTCATGCCTTAGGAAAACCTAATCACTCCAGTTGTGTGTCTTTCCTGCCCCTTCTCCTGAGAGAAAAGAAGGAGATGATGATTCCTTTGAGAACTAACGTGGCAGGAAGGAAAACTCTCGTATCTTATAGAGGGGCAGGAAAGGCACATCAGCTATTCACCTGACAGTCCAGCCCTGCAGCTTTCTGTCTCGGCGCGAGGCACAAAGGCTCCTTAGCAGAAGCTCGTCTTTCAACTTGCGGTGTTCTTCCAGTTCCCTGCTGAGCACTGAAATATAGGAAGACACCGCTCAGGTAAAATGTGTCAGGACAGAAAAGGCTTGTGTCTCTTGAAGGGACAGGGAAGGCAGATCGTATTTATCTGAAATTCTCAGCGTGCATTTTTCTCTCTTGGCAAAAAGCAGAATCGTTTCTCATCGGAAGCTCGTCTTTCAAATTGCGTTTTTCTTCTCGGTTCTCTGCCGAGAGGAGAAACGGATGGTTATTTCTCCCAGAGGAAACATTAGGACACAAAAGCCTTTTATTTCTGGAAGCACGGGGAAGGCACATCATATTCGTTTGAGGTCCCAGGACTGCAGCTTTTTCTCTCGGCGAAAAGCACAACCAGTCCTTAGCAAAAGCTCATCTTTCAGATTGTGTTTTTCTTCCCGCTTTTCTGCCGAGAAGCGAGACGGATGATGACATCTCCCAGACAAAGCAGCTGAAGACAAAAGCTTTTTGCTTGTGGAAAAGCACAGGGAAGTCCGAGCATACGCATCTGTTATTCCGGGCCTGCAGCTTTCTCTCTAGGTGAAAGGCGCTGTCGTTCCTTAGCGGAAACGAATCTCTCCGGCTGTGCTTTTCCTCCCAGTTCCTCCCAGAATAGAAGTCCATGAAGATTACGTTGAGACATAATGTATTGAGACAGAAAACATTTGTGTCTTTTGGAGGGACAGGGAAGGCACATGGTTTTCACTTAAGATTGCAGGCCTTCTGCTGTCTCTCTTGCCTAGAAGCATCATGGCTCCTTAGGAGAGGCTCATCTCTCCACTTGTGATTTTCCTGCTAGTTGCCTGCCGAGAAGTGAAATGGAGGAAGCTTTCTCCCGCAAGACAGTAAGGCTTGATCCTTGTGCTGGAGCTCTAAGGAAGGCACATCACATTCCTGTGAGATCCCAGGACCGCAGCTTTGTCTCTTGGCAAAAAGCTCAATCGTTTCTTAGGAGGAGCTCATATCTCAACTGCTGATCTTTCTGCCTGTTGTTTCCTGAGAAGTGAAGCTCATGATTGATTACTGCCAGGCTAAAGGAGCCAGGCTAGGAAGTGCTTTTTTGCTGCTGGAAGGACAGGGAAGGCAGAAGGTATTCATCCGAGATTTCTGGTCGGCAGCTTTCTCTCTAGGCTGAAATCACTAGCGTTTCTCAGCAGAATCTCATCTCTCAAATTGGGCTTTTCCTTCCTCTACTCTCTTGGGAAGTGAAACGGATGAAGATTTCTCTCACAAGACAAAAAGCTTGCTCCTACGGGAGAGACAGGGAAGGCACACCGTATTTGCCAGAGATTCCAGGCCGGCACCTTTCTTTCTTGCGTGCAATCACAGTCATGCCTTAGGAAAACCTAATCACTCCAATTGTGTGTCTTTCCTGCCCCTTCTCCTGAGAGAAAAGAAGGAGATGATGATTCCTTTGAGAACTAACGTGGCAGGAAGGAAAACTCTCGTATCTTATAGAGGGGCAGGAAAGGCACATCAGATATTCACCTGACAGTCCAGCCCTGCAGCTTTCTGTCTCGGCGCGAGGCACAAAGGCTCCTTAGCAGAAGCTCGTCTTTCAACTTGCGGTGTTCTGCCAGTTCCCTGCTGAGCACTGAAATATAGGAAGACACCGCTCAGGTAAAATGTGTCAGGACAGAAAAGGCTTGTGTCTCTTGAAGGGACAGGGAAGGCAGATCGTATTTATCTGAAATTCTCAGCGTGCATTTTTCTCTCTTGGCAAAAAGCAGAATCGTTTCTCATCGGAAGCTCGTCTTTCAAATTGCGTTTTTCTTCTCGGTTCTCTGCCGAGAGGAGAAATGGATGGTTATTTCTCCCAGACGAAACATTAGGACACAAAAGCCTTTTATTTCTGGAAGCACGGGGAAGGCACATCATATTCGTTTGAGGTCCCAGGACTGCAGCTTTTTCTCTCGGCGAAAAGCACAACCAGTCCTTAGCAGAAGCTCATCTTTCAGATTGCGTTTTTCTTCCCGCTTTTCTGCCGAGAAGCGAGACGGATGATGACATCTCCCAGACAAAGCAGCTGAAGACAAAAGCTTTTTGCCTGTGGAAAAGCACTGGGAAGGCCCAGCATACGCATCTGTTATTCCTGGCCTGCAGCTTTCTCTCTAGGCGAAAGGCGCTGTCGTTCCTTAGCGGAAACGAATCTCTCCGGCTGTGCTTTTCCTCCCAGTTCCTCCCAGAATAGAAGTCCATGAAGATTACGTTGAGACATAACGTATTGAGACAGAAAACATTTGTGTCTTTTGGAGGGACAGGGAAGGCACATGGTTTTCACTTAAGATTGCAGGCCTTCTGCTGTCTCTCTTGCCTAGAAGCATCATGGCTCCTTAGGAGAAGCTCATCTCTCCACTTGTGATTTTCCTGCTAGTTGCCTGCCGAGAAGTGAAACGGAGGAAGCTTTCTCCCGCAAGACAGTAAGGTTTGCTCCTTGTGCTGGAGCCCTAAGGAAGGCACATCACATTCCTGTGAGATCCCAGGACCGCAGCTTTGTCTCTTGGCAAAAAGCTCAATCGTTTCTTAGGAGGAGCTCATATCTCAACTGCTGATCTTTCTGCCTGTTGTTTCCTGAGAAGTGAAGCTCATGATTGATTACTGCCAGGCTAAAGGAGCCAGGCTAGGAAATGCTTTTTTGCTGCTGGAAGGACAGGGAAGGCACAAGGTATTCATCCGAGATTTCTGGTCGGCAGCTTTCTCTCTAGGCTGAAATCACTAGCGTTTCTCAGCAGAATCTCATCTCTCAAATTGGGCTTTTCCTCCCTCTACTCTCTTGGGAAGTGAAACGGATGAAGATTTCTCCCACAAGACAAAAAGCTTGCTCCTAACGGGAGAGACAGGGAAGGCACACCGTATTTGCCAGAGATTCCAGGCCGGCACCTTTCTTTCTTGCGCGCAATCACAGTCATGCCTTAGGAAAACCTAATCACTCCAATTGTGTGTCTTTCCTGCCCCTTCTCCTGAGAGAAAAGAAGGAGATGATGATTCCTTTGAGAACTAACGTGGCAGGAAGGAAAACTCTCGTATCTTATAGAGGGGCAGGAAAGGCACATCAGCTATTCACCTGACAGTCCAGCCCTGCAGCTTTCTGTCTCGGCGCGAGGCACAAAGGCTCCTTAGCAGAAGCTCGTCTTTCAACTTGCGGTGTTCTTCCAGTTCCCTGCTGAGCACTGAAATATAGGAAGACACCGCTCAGGTAAAATGTGTCAGGACAGAAAAGGCTTGTGTCTCTTGAAGGGACAGGGAAGGCACATCGTATTTATCTGAAATTCTCAGCGTGCATTTTTCTCTCTTGGCAAAAAGCAGAATCGTTTCTCATCAGAAGCTCGTCTTTCAAATTGCGTTTTAGTTCTCTGTTCTCTGCCGAGAGGAGAAACGGATGGTTATTTCTCCCAGACGAAACATTAGGACACAAAAGCCTTTTATTTCTGGAAGCACGGGGAAGGCACATCATATTCGTTTGAGGTCCCAGGACTGCAGCTTTTTCTCTCGGCGAAAAGCACAACCAGTCCTTAGCAGAAGCTCATCTTTCAGATTGCGTTTTTCTTCCCGCTTTTCTGCCGAGAAGCGAGACGGATGATGACATCTCCCAGACAAAGCAGCTGAAGACAAAAGCTTTTTGCTTGTGGAAAAGCACAGGGAAGGCCGAGCATACGCATCTGTTATTCCGGGCCTGCAGCTTTCTCTCTAGGCGAAAGGCGCTGTCGTTCCTTAGCGGAAACGAATCTCTCCGGCTGTGCTTTTCCTCCCAGTTCCTCCCAGAATAGAAGTCCATGAAGATTACGTTGAGACATAACGTATTGAGACAGAAAACATTTGTGTCTTTTGGAGGGACAGGGAAGGCACATGGTTTTCACTTAAGATTGCAGGCCTTCTGCTGTCTCTCTTGCCTAGAAGCATCATGGCTCCTTAGGAGAAGCTCATCTCTCCACTTGTGATTTTCCTGCTAGTTGCCTGCCGAGAAGTGAAACGGAGGAAGCTTTCTCCCGCAAGACAGTAAGGTTTGCTCCTTGTGCTGGAGCCCTAAGGAAGGCACATCACATTCCTGTGAGATCCCAGGACCGCAGCTTTGTCTCTTGGCAAAAAGCTCAATCGTTTCTTAGGAGGAGCTCATATCTCAACTGCTGATCTTTCTGCCTGTTGTTTCCTGAGAAGTGAAGCTCATGATTGATTACTGCCAGGCTAAAGGAGCCAGGCTAGGAAATGCTTTTTTGCTGCTGGAAGGACAGGGAAGGCACAAGGTATTCATCCGAGATTTCTGGTCGGCAGCTTTCTCTCTAGGCTGAAATCACTAGCGTTTCTCAGCAGAATCTCATCTCTCAAATTGGGCTTTTCCTCCCTCTACTCTCTTGGGAAGTGAAACGGATGAAGATTTCTCCCACAAGACAAAAAGCTTGCTCCTACGGGAGAGACAGGGAAGGCACACCGTATTTGCCAGAGATTCCAGGCCGGCACCTTTCTTTCTTGCGTGCAATCACAGTCATGCCTTAGGAAAACCTAATCACTCCAGTTGTGTGTCTTTCCTGCCCCTTCTCCTGAGAGAAAAGAAGGAGATGATGATTCCTTTGAGAACTAACGTGGCAGGAAGGAAAACTCTCGTATCTTATAGAGGGGCAGGAAAGGCACATCAGCTATTCACCTGACAGTCCAGCCCTGCAGCTTTCTGTCTCGGCGCGAGGCACAAAGGCTCCTTAGCAGAAGCTCATCTTTCAACTTGCGGTGTTCTGCCAGTTCCCTGCTGAGCACTGAAATATAGGAAGACACCGCTCAGGTAAAATGTGTCAGGACAGAAAAGGCTTGTGTCTCTTGAAGGGACAGGGAAGGCAGATCGTATTTATCTGAAATTCTCAGCGTGCATTTTTCTCTCTTGGCAAAAAGCAGAATCGTTTCTCATCGGAAGCTCGTCTTTCAAATTGCGTTTTTCTTCTCGGTTCTCTGCCGAGAGGAGAAACGGATGGTTATTTCTCCCAGAGGAAACATTAGGACACAAAAGCCTTTTATTTCTGGAAGCACGGGGAAGGCACATCATATTCGTTTGAGGTCCCAGGACTGCAGCTTTTTCTCTCGGCGAAAAGCACAACCAGTCCTTAGCAAAAGCTCATCTTTCAGATTGTGTTTTTCTTCCCGCTTTTCTGCCGAGAAGCGAGACGGATGATGACATCTCCCAGACAAAGCAGCTGAAGACAAAAGCTTTTTGCTTGTGGAAAAGCACAGGGAAGTCCGAGCATACGCATCTGTTATTCCGGGCCTGCAGCTTTCTCTCTAGGCGAAAGGCGCTGTCGTTCCTTAGCGGAAACGAATCTCTCCGGCTGTGCTTTTCCTCCCAGTTCCTCCCAGAATAGAAGTCCATGAAGATTACGTTGAGACATAATGTATTGAGACAGAAAACATTTGTGTCTTTTGGAGGGACAGGGAAGGCACATGGTTTTCACTTAAGATTGCAGGCCTTCTGCTGTCTCTCTTGCCTAGAAGCATCATGGCTCCTTAGGAGAGGCTCATCTCTCCACTTGTGATTTTCCTGCTAGTTGCCTGCCGAGAAGTGAAATGGAGGAAGCTTTCTCCCGCAAGACAGTAAGGCTTGATCCTTGTGCTGGAGCTCTAAGGAAGGCACATCACATTCCTGTGAGATCCCAGGACCGCAGCTTTGTCTCTTGGCAAAAAGCTCAATCGTTTCTTAGGAGGAGCTCATATCTCAACTGCTGATCTTTCTGCCTGTTGTTTCCTGAGAAGTGAAGCTCATGATTGATTACTGCCAGGCTAAAGGAGCCAGGCTAGGAAGTGCTTTTTTGCTGCTGGAAGGACAGGGAAGGCAGAAGGTATTCATCCGAGATTTCTGGTCGGCAGCTTTCTCTCTAGGCTGAAATCACTAGCGTTTCTCAGCAGAATCTCATCTCTCAAATTGGGCTTTTCCTTCCTCTACTCTCTTGGGAAGTGAAACGGATGAAGATTTCTCTCACAAGACAAAAAGCTTGCTCCTACGGGAGAGACAGGGAAGGCACACCGTATTTGCCAGAGATTCCAGGCCGGCACCTTTCTTTCTTGCGTGCAATCACAGTCATGCCTTAGGAAAACCTAATCACTCCAATTGTGTGTCTTTCCTGCCCCTTCTCCTGAGAGAAAAGAAGGAGATGATGATTCCTTTGAGAACTAACGTGGCAGGAAGGAAAACTCTCGTATCTTATAGAGGGGCAGGAAAGGCACATCAGATATTCACCTGACAGTCCAGCCCTGCAGCTTTCTGTCTCGGCGCGAGGCACAAAGGCTCCTTAGCAGAAGCTCGTCTTTCAACTTGCGGTGTTCTGCCAGTTCCCTGCTGAGCACTGAAATATAGGAAGACACCGCTCAGGTAAAATGTGTCAGGACAGAAAAGGCTTGTGTCTCTTGAAGGGACAGGGAAGGCAGATCGTATTTATCTGAAATTCTCAGCGTGCATTTTTCTCTCTTGGCAAAAAGCAGAATCGTTTCTCATCGGAAGCTCGTCTTTCAAATTGCGTTTTTCTTCTCGGTTCTCTGCCGAGAGGAGAAATGGATGGTTATTTCTCCCAGACGAAACATTAGGACACAAAAGCCTTTTATTTCTGGAAGCACGGGGAAGGCACATCATATTCGTTTGAGGTCCCAGGACTGCAGCTTTTTCTCTCGGCGAAAAGCACAACCAGTCCTTAGCAGAAGCTCATCTTTCAGATTGTGTTTTTCTTCCCGCTTTTCTGCCGAGAAGCGAGACGGATGATGACATCTCCCAGACAAAGCAGCTGAAGACAAAAGCTTTTTGCCTGTGGAAAAGCACTGGGAAGGCCCAGCATACGCATCTGTTATTCCGGGCCTGCAGCTTTCTCTCTAGGCGAAAGGCGCTGTCGTTCCTTAGCGGAAACGAATCTCTCCGGCTGTGCTTTTCCTCCCAGTTCCTCCCAGAATAGAAGTCCATGAAGATTACGTTGAGACATAACGTATTGAGACAGAAAACATTTGTGTCTTTTGGAGGGACAGGGAAGGCACATGGTTTTCACTTAAGATTGCAGGCCTTCTGCTGTCTCTCTTGCCTAGAAGCATCATGGCTCCTTAGGAGAAGCTCATCTCTCCACTTGTGATTTTCCTGCTAGTTGCCTGCCGAGAAGTGAAACGGAGGAAGCTTTCTCCGGCAAGACAGTAAGGTTTGCTCCTTGTGCTGGAGCCCTAAGGAAGGCACATCACATTCCTGTGAGATCCCAGGACCGCAGCTTTGTCTCTTGGCAAAAAGCTCAATCGTTTCTTAGGAGGAGCTCATATCTCAACTGCTGATCTTTCTGCCTGTTGTTTCCTGAGAAGTGAAGCTCATGATTGATTACTGCCAGGCTAAAGGAGCCAGGCTAGGAAATGCTTTTTTGCTGCTGGAAGGACAGGGAAGGCACAAGGTATTCATCCGAGATTTCTGGTCGGTAGCTTTCTCTCTAGGCTGAAATCACTAGCGTTTCTCAGCAGAATCTCATCTCTCAAATTGGGCTTTTCCTCCCTCTACTCTCTTGGGAAGTGAAACGGATGAAGATTTCTCCCACAAGACAAAAAGCTTGCTCCTAACGGGAGAGACAGGGAAGGCACACCGTATTTGCCAGAGATTCCAGGCCGGCACCTTTCTTTCTTGCGCGCAATCACAGTCATGCCTTAGGAAAACCTAATCACTCCAATTGTGTGTCTTTCCTGCCCCTTCTCCTGAGAGAAAAGAAGGAGATGATGATTCCTTTGAGAACTAACGTGGCAGGAAGGAAAACTCTCGTATCTTATAGAGGGGCAGGAAAGGCACATCAGCTATTCACCTGACAGTCCAGCCCTGCAGCTTTCTGTCTCGGCGCGAGGCACAAAGGCTCCTTAGCAGAAGCTCGTCTTTCAACTTGCGGTGTTCTTCCAGTTCCCTGCTGAGCACTGAAATATAGGAAGACACCGCTCAGGTAAAATGTGTCAGGACAGAAAAGGCTTGTGTCTCTTGAAGGGACAGGGAAGGCACATCGTATTTATCTGAAATTCTCAGCGTGCATTTTTCTCTCTTGGCAAAAAGCAGAATCGTTTCTCATCGGAAGCTCGTCTTTCAAATTGCGTTTTTCTTCTCGGTTCTCTGCCGAGAGGAGAAATGGATGGTTATTTCTCCCAGACGAAACATTAGGACACAAAAGCCTTTTATTTCTGGAAGCACGGGGAAGGCACATCATATTCGTTTGAGGTCCCAGGACTGCAGCTTTTTCTCTCGGTGAAAAGCACAACCAGTCCTTAGCAGAAGCTCATCTTTCAGATTGCGTTTTTCTTCCCGCTTTTCTGCCGAGAAGCGAGACGGATGATGACATCTCCCAGACAAAGCAGCTGAAGACAAAAGCTTTTTGCCTGTGGAAAAGCACTGGGAAGGCCCAGCATACGCATCTGTTATTCCGGGCCTGCAGCTTTCTCTCTAGGCGAAAGGCGCTGTCGTTCCTTAGCGGAAACGAATCTCTCCGGCTGTGCTTTTCCTCCCAGTTCCTCCCAGAATAGAAGTCCATGAAGATTACGTTGAGACATAACGTATTGAGACAGAAAACATTTGTGTCTTTTGGAGGGACAGGGAAGGCACATGGTTTTCACTTAAGATTGCAGGCCTTCTGCTGTCTCTCTTGCCTAGAAGCATCATGGCTCCTTAGGAGAAGCTCATCTCTCCACTTGTGATTTTCCTGCTAGTTGCCTGCCGAGAAGTGAAACGGAGGAAGCTTTCTCCGGCAAGACAGTAAGGTTTGCTCCTTGTGCTGGAGCCCTAAGGAAGGCACATCACATTCCTGTGAGATCCCAGGACCGCAGCTTTGTCTCTTGGCAAAAAGCTCAATCGTTTCTTAGGAGGAGCTCATATCTCAACTGCTGATCTTTCTGCCTGTTGTTTCCTGAGAAGTGAAGCTCATGATTGATTACTGCCAGGCTAAAGGAGCCAGGCTAGGAAATGCTTTTTTGCTGCTGGAAGGACAGGGAAGGCACAAGGTATTCATCCGAGATTTCTGGTCGGCAGCTTTCTCTCTAGGCTGAAATCACTAGCGTTTCTCAGCAGAATCTCATCTCTCAAATTGGGCTTTTCCTCCCTCTACTCTCTTGGGAAGTGAAACGGATGAAGATTTCTCCCACAAGACAAAAAGCTTGCTCCTAACGGGAGAGACAGGGAAGGCACACCGTATTTGCCAGAGATTCCAGGCCGGCACCTTTCTTTCTTGCGTGCAATCACAGTCATGCCTTAGGAAAACCTAATCACTCCAATTGTGTGTCTTTCCTGCCCCTTCTCCTGAGAGAAAAGAAGGAGATGATGATTCCTTTGAGAACTAACGTGGCAGGAAGGAAAACTCTCGTATCTTATAGAGGGGCAGGAAAGGCACATCAGCTATTCACCTGACAGTCCAGCCCTGCAGCTTTCTGTCTCGGCGCGAGGCACAAAGGCTCCTTAGCAGAAGCTCGTCTTTCAACTTGCGGTGTTCTTCCAGTTCCCTGCTGAGCACTGAAATATAGGAAGACACCGCTCAGGTAAAATGTGTCAGGACAGAAAAGGCTTGTGTCTCTTGAAGGGACAGGGAAGGCAGATCGTATTTATCTGAAATTCTCAGCGTGCATTTTTCTCTCTTGGCAAAAAGCAGAATCGTTTCTCATCGGAAGCTCGTCTTTCAAATTGCGTTTTTCTTCTCGGTTCTCTGCCGAGAGGAGAAACGGATGGTTATTTCTCCCAGAGGAAACATTAGGACACAAAAGCCTTTTATTTCTGGAAGCACGGGGAAGGCACATCATATTCGTTTGAGGTCCCAGGACTGCAGCTTTTTCTCTCGGCGAAAAGCACAACCAGTCCTTAGCAGAAGCTCATCTTTCAGATTGCGTTTTTCTTCCCGCTTTTCTGCCGAGAAGCGAGACGGATGATGACATCTCCCAGACAAAGCAGCTGAAGACAAAAGCTTTTTGCTTGTGGAAAAGCACAGGGAAGTCTGAGCATACGCATCTGTTATTCCGGGCCTGCAGCTTTCTCTCTAGGCGAAAGGCGCTGTCGTTCCTTAGCGGAAACGAATCTCTCCGGCTGTGCTTTTCCTCCCAGTTCCTCCCAGAATAGAAGTCCATGAAGATTACGTTGAGACATAACGTATTGAGACAGAAAACATTTGTGTCTTTTGGAGGGACAGGGAAGGCACATGGTTTTCACTTAAGATTGCAGGCCTTCTGCTGTCTCTCTTGCCTAGAAGCATCATGGCTCCTTAGGAGAAGCTCATCTCTCCACTTGTGATTTTCCTGCTAGTTGCCTGCCGAGAAGTGAAACGGAGGAAGCTTTCTCCCGCAAGACAGTAAGGCTTGATCCTTGTGCTGGAGCCCTAAGGAAGGCACATCACATTCCTGTGAGATCCCAGGACCTCAGCTTTGTCTCTTGGCAAAAAGCTCAACCGTTTCTTAGGAGGAGCTCATATCTCAACTGCTGATCTTTCTGCCTGTTGTTCCCTGAGAAGTGAAGCTCATGATTGATTACTGCCAGGCTAAAGGAGCCAGGCTAGGAAGTGCTTTTTTGCTGCTGGAAGGACAGGGAAGGCACAAGGTATTCATCCGAGATTTCTGGTCGGCAGCTTTCTCTCTAGGCTGAAATCACTAGCGTTTCTCAGCAGAATCTCATCTCTCAAATTGGGCTTTTCCTCCCTCTACTCTCTTGGGAAGTGAAACGGATGAAGATTTCTCCCACAAGACAAAAAGCTTGCTCCTACGGGAGAGACAGGGAAGGCACACCGTATTTGCCAGAGATTCCAGGCCGGCACCTTTCTTTCTTGCGTGCAATCACAGTCATGCCTTAGGAAAACCTAATCACTCCAGTTGTGTGTCTTTCCTGCCCCTTCTCCTGAGAGAAAAGAAGGAGATGATGATTCCTTTGAGAACTAACGTGGCAGGAAGGAAAACTCTCGTATCTTATAGAGGGGCAGGAAAGGCACATCAGCTATTCACCTGACAGTCCAGCCCTGCAGCTTTCTGTCTCGGCGCGAGGCACAAAGGCTCCTTAGCAGAAGCTCATCTTTCAACTTGCGGTGTTCTGCCAGTTCCCTGCTGAGCACTGAAATATAGGAAGACACCGCTCAGGTAAAATGTGTCAGGACAGAAAAGGCTTATGTCTCTTGAAGAGACAGGGAAGGCACATCGTATTTATCTGAGATTCTCAGCGTGCATTTTTCTCTCTTGGCAAAAAGCAGAATCGTTTCTCATCGGAAGCTCGTCTTTCAAATTGCGTTTTTCTTCTCGGTTCTCTGCCGAGAGGAGAAACGGATGGTTATTTCTCCCAGAGGAAACATTAGGACACAAAAGCCTTTTATTTCTGGAAGCACGGGGAAGGCACATCATATTCGTTTGAGGTCCCAGGACTGCAGCTTTTTCTCTCGGCGAAAAGCACAACCAGTCCTTAGCAGAAGCTCATCTTTCAGATTGTGTTTTTCTTCCCGCTTTTCTGCCGAGAAGCGAGACGGATGATGACATCTCCCAGACAAAGCAGCTGAAGACAAAAGCTTTTTGCTTGTGGAAAAGCACAGGGAAGTCCGAGCGTACGCATCTGTTATTCCGGGCCTGCAGCTTTCTCTCTAGGCGAAAGGCGCTGTCGTTCTTAGCGGAAACAAATCTCTCCGGCTGTGCTTTTCCTCCCAGTTCCTCCCAGAATAGAAGTCCATGAAGATTACGTTGAGACATAATGTATTGAGACAGAAAACATTTGTGTCTTTTGGAGGGACAGGGAAGGCACATGGTTTTCACTTAAGATTGCAGGCCTTCTGCTGTCTCTCTTGCCTAGAAGCATCATGGCTCCTTAGGAGAGGCTCATCTCTCCACTTGTGATTTTCCTGCTAGTTGCCTGCCGAGAAGTGAAACGGAGGAAGCTTTCTCCCGCAAGACAGTAAGGCTTGATCCTTGTGCTGGAGCCCTAAGGAAGGCACATCACATTCCTGTGAGATCCCAGGACCGCAGCTTTGTCTCTTGGCAAAAAGCTCAATCGTTTCTTAGGAGGAGCTCATATCTCAACTGCTGATCTTTCTGCCTGTTGTTTCCTGAGAAGTGAAGCTCATGATTGATTACTGCCAGGCTAAAGGAGCCAGGCTAGGAAGTGCGTTTTGGCTGCTGGAAGGACAGGGAAGGCACAAGGTATTCATCCGAGATTTCTGGTCGGCAGCTTTCTCTCTAGGCTGAAATCACTAGCGTTTCTCAGCAGAATCTCATCTCTCAAATTGGGCTTTTCCTTCCTCTACTCTCTTGGGAAGTGAAACGGATGAAGATTTCTCTCACAAGACAAAAAGCTTGCTCCTACGGGAGAGACAGGGAAGGCACACCGTATTTGCCAGAGATTCCAGGCCGGCACCTTTCTTTCTTGCGTGCAATCACAGTCATGCCTTAGGAAAACCTAATCACTCCAATTGTGTGTCTTTCCTGCCCCTTCTCCTGAGAGAAAAGAAGGAGATGATGATTCCTTTGAGAACTAACGTGGCAGGAAGGAAAACTCTCGTATCTTATAGAGGGGCAGGAAAGGCACATCAGCTATTCACCTGACAGTCCAGCCCTGCAGCTTTCTGTCTCGGCGCGAGGCACAAAGGCTCCTTAGCAGAAGCTCATCTTTCAACTTGCGGTGTTCTGCCAGTTCCCTGCTGAGCACTGAAATATAGGAAGACACCGCTCAGGTAAAATGTGTCAGGACAGAAAAGGCTTGTGTCTCTTGAAGGGACAGGGAAGGCAGATCGTATTTATCTGAAATTCTCAGCGTGCATTTTTCTCTCTTGGCAAAAAGCAGAATCGTTTCTCATCGGAAGCTCGTCTTTCAAATTGCATTTTTCTTCTCGGTTCTCTGCCGAGAGGAGAAATGGATGGTTATTTCTCCCAGAGGAAACATTAGGACACAAAAGCCTTTTATTTCTGGAAGCACGGGGAAGGCACATCATATTCGTTTGAGGTCCCAGGACTGCAGCTTTTTCTCTCGGCGAAAAGCACAACCAGTCCTTAGCAGAAGCTCATCTTTCAGATTGCGTTTTTCTTCCCGCTTTTCTGCCGAGAAGCGAGACGGATGATGACATCTCCCAGACAAAGCAGCTGAAGACAAAAGCTTTTTGCCTGTGGAAAAGCACTGGGAAGGCCCAGCATACGCATCTGTTATTCCGGGCCTGCAGCTTTCTCTCTAGGCGAAAGGCGCTGTCGTTCCTTAGCGGAAACGAATCTCTCCGGCTGTGCTTTTCCTCCCAGTTCCTCCCAGAATAGAAGTCCATGAAGATTACGTTGAGACATAACGTATTGAGACAGAAAACATTTGTGTCTTTTGGAGGGACAGGGAAGGCACATGGTTTTCACTTAAGATTGCAGGCCTTCTGCTGTCTCTCTTGCCTAGAAGCATCATGGCTCCTTAGGAGAAGCTCATCTCTCCACTTGTGATTTTCCTGCTAGTTGCCTGCCGAGAAGTGAAACGGAGGAAGCTTTCTCCGGCAAGACAGTAAGGTTTGCTCCTTGTGCTGGAGCCCTAAGGAAGGCACATCACATTCCTGTGAGATCCCAGGACCGCAGCTTTGTCTCTTGGCAAAAAGCTCAATCGTTTCTTAGGAGGAGCTCATATCTCAACTGCTGATCTTTCTGCCTGTTGTTTCCTGAGAAGTGAAGCTCATGATTGATTACTGCCAGGCTAAAGGAGCCAGGCTAGGAAATGCTTTTTTGCTGCTGGAAGGACAGGGAAGGCACAAGGTATTCATCCGAGATTTCTGGTCGGCAGCTTTCTCTCTAGGCTGAAATCACTAGCGTTTCTCAGCAGAATCTCATCTCTCAAATTGGGCTTTTCCTCCCTCTACTCTCTTGGGAAGTGAAACGGATGAAGATTTCTCCCACAAGACAAAAAGCTTGCTCCTACGGGAGAGACAGGGAAGGCACACCGTATTTGCCAGAGATTCCAGGCCGGCACCTTTCTTTCTTGCGCGCAATCACAGTCATGCCTTAGGAAAACCTAATCACTCCATTGTGTGTCTTTCCTGCCCCTTCTCCTGAGAGAAAAGAAGGAGATGATGATTCCTTTGAGAACTAACGTGGCAGGAAGGAAAACTCTCGTATCTTATAGAGGGGCAGGAAAGGCACATCAGCTATTCACCTGACAGTCCAGCCCTGCAGCTTTCTGTCTCGGCGCGAGGCACAAAGGCTCCTTAGCAGAAGCTCGTCTTTCAACTTGCGGTGTTCTTCCAGTTCCCTGCTGAGCACTGAAATATAGGAAGACACCGCTCAGGTAAAATGTGTCAGGACAGAAAAGGCTTGTGTCTCTTGAAGGGACAGGGAAGGCAGATCGTATTTATCTGAAATTCTCAGCGTGCATTTTTCTCTCTTGGCAAAAAGCAGAATCGTTTCTCATCGGAAGCTCGTCTTTCAAATTGCGTTTTTCTTCTCGGTTCTCTGCCGAGAGGAGAAACGGATGGTTATTTCTCCCAGAGGAAACATTAGGACACAAAAGCCTTTTATTTCTGGAAGCACGGGGAAGGCACATCATATTCGTTTGAGGTCCCAGGACTGCAGCTTTTTCTCTCGGCGAAAAGCACAACCAGTCCTTAGCAGAAGCTCATCTTTCAGATTGTGTTTTTCTTCCCGCTTTTCTGCCGAGAAGCGAGACGGATGATGACATCTCCCAGACAAAGCAGCTGAAGACAAAAGCTTTTTGCCTGTGGAAAAGCACTGGGAAGGCCCAGCATACGCATCTGTTATTCCGGGCCTGCAGCTTTCTCTCTAGGCGAAAGGCGCTGTCGTTCCTTAGCGGAAACGAATCTCTCCGGCTGTGCTTTTCCTCCCAGAATAGAAGTCCATGAAGATTACGTTGAGACATAACGTATTGAGACAGAAAACATTTGTGTCTTTTGGAGGGACAGGGAAGGCACATGGTTTTCACTTAAGATTGCAGGCCTTCTGCTGTCTCTCTTGCCTAGAAGCATCATGGCTCCTTAGGAGAAGCTCATCTCTCCACTTGTGATTTTCCTGCTAGTTGCCTGCCGAGAAGTGAAACGGAGGAAGCTTTCTCCCGCAAGACAGTAAGGCTTGATCCTTGTGCTGGAGCCCTAAGGAAGGCACATCACATTCCTGTGAGATCCCAGGACCTCAGCTTTGTCTCTTGGCAAAAAGCTCAACCGTTTCTTAGGAGGAGCTCATATCTCAACTGCTGATCTTTCTGCCTGTTGTTCCCTGAGAAGTGAAGCTCATGATTGATTACTGCCAGGCTAAAGGAGCCAGGCTAGGAAGTGCTTTTTTGCTGCTGGAAGGACAGGGAAGGCACAAGGTATTCATCCGAGATTTCTGGTCGGCAGCTTTCTCTCTAGGCTGAAATCACTAGCGTTTCTCAGCAGAATCTCATCTCTCAAATTGGGCTTTTCCTCCCTCTACTCTCTTGGGAAGTGAAACGGATGAAGATTTCTCCCACAAGACAAAAAGCTTGCTCCTACGGGAGAGACAGGGAAGGCACACCGTATTTGCCAGAGATTCCAGGCCGGCACCTTTCTTTCTTGCGTGCAATCACAGTCATGCCTTAGGAAAACCTAATCACTCCAGTTGTGTGTCTTTCCTGCCCCTTCTCCTGAGAGAAAAGAAGGAGATGATGATTCCTTTGAGAACTAACGTGGCAGGAAGGAAAACTCTCGTATCTTATAGAGGGGCAGGAAAGGCACATCAGCTATTCACCTGACAGTCCAGCCCTGCAGCTTTCTGTCTCGGCGCGAGGCACAAAGGCTCCTTAGCAGAAGCTCATCTTTCAACTTGCGGTGTTCTGCCAGTTCCCTGCTGAGCACTGAAATATAGGAAGACACCGCTCAGGTAAAATGTGTCAGGACAGAAAAGGCTTATGTCTCTTGAAGAGACAGGGAAGGCACATCGTATTTATCTGAGATTCTCAGCGTGCATTTTTCTCTCTTGGCAAAAAGCAGAATCGTTTCTCATCGGAAGCTCGTCTTTCAAATTGCGTTTTTCTTCTCGGTTCTCTGCCGAGAGGAGAAACGGATGGTTATTTCTCCCAGAGGAAACATTAGGACACAAAAGCCTTTTATTTCTGGAAGCACGGGGAAGGCACATCATATTCGTTTGAGGTCCCAGGACTGCAGCTTTTTCTCTCGGCGAAAAGCACAACCAGTCCTTAGCAGAAGCTCATCTTTCAGATTGTGTTTTTCTTCCCGCTTTTCTGCCGAGAAGCGAGACGGATGATGACATCTCCCAGACAAAGCAGCTGAAGACAAAAGCTTTTTGCTTGTGGAAAAGCACAGGGAAGTCCGAGCGTACGCATCTGTTATTCCGGGCCTGCAGCTTTCTCTCTAGGCGAAAGGCGCTGTCGTTCTTAGCGGAAACAAATCTCTCCGGCTGTGCTTTTCCTCCCAGTTCCTCCCAGAATAGAAGTCCATGAAGATTACGTTGAGACATAATGTATTGAGACAGAAAACATTTGTGTCTTTTGGAGGGACAGGGAAGGCACATGGTTTTCACTTAAGATTGCAGGCCTTCTGCTGTCTCTCTTGCCTAGAAGCATCATGGCTCCTTAGGAGAGGCTCATCTCTCCACTTGTGATTTTCCTGCTAGTTGCCTGCCGAGAAGTGAAACGGAGGAAGCTTTCTCCCGCAAGACAGTAAGGCTTGATCCTTGTGCTGGAGCCCTAAGGAAGGCACATCACATTCCTGTGAGATCCCAGGACCGCAGCTTTGTCTCTTGGCAAAAAGCTCAATCGTTTCTTAGGAGGAGCTCATATCTCAACTGCTGATCTTTCTGCCTGTTGTTTCCTGAGAAGTGAAGCTCATGATTGATTACTGCCAGGCTAAAGGAGCCAGGCTAGGAAGTGCGTTTTGGCTGCTGGAAGGACAGGGAAGGCACAAGGTATTCATCCGAGATTTCTGGTCGGCAGCTTTCTCTCTAGGCTGAAATCACTAGCGTTTCTCAGCAGAATCTCATCTCTCAAATTGGGCTTTTCCTTCCTCTACTCTCTTGGGAAGTGAAACGGATGAAGATTTCTCTCACAAGACAAAAAGCTTGCTCCTACGGGAGAGACAGGGAAGGCACACCGTATTTGCCAGAGATTCCAGGCCGGCACCTTTCTTTCTTGCGTGCAATCACAGTCATGCCTTAGGAAAACCTAATCACTCCAATTGTGTGTCTTTCCTGCCCCTTCTCCTGAGAGAAAAGAAGGAGATGATGATTCCTTTGAGAACTAACGTGGCAGGAAGGAAAACTCTCGTATCTTATAGAGGGGCAGGAAAGGCACATCAGCTATTCACCTGACAGTCCAGCCCTGCAGCTTTCTGTCTCGGCGCGAGGCACAAAGGCTCCTTAGCAGAAGCTCATCTTTCAACTTGCGGTGTTCTTCCAGTTCCCTGCTGAGCACTGAAATATAGGAAGACACCGCTCAGGTAAAATGTGTCAGGACAGAAAAGGCTTGTGTCTCTTGAAGGGACAGGGAAGGCAGATCGTATTTATCTGAAATTCTCAGCGTGCATTTTTCTCTCTTGGCAAAAAGCAGAATCGTTTCTCATCGGAAGCTCGTCTTTCAAATTGCATTTTTCTTCTCGGTTCTCTGCCGAGAGGAGAAATGGATGGTTATTTCTCCCAGAGGAAACATTAGGACACAAAAGCCTTTTATTTCTGGAAGCACGGGGAAGGCACATCATATTCGTTTGAGGTCCCAGGACTGCAGCTTTTTCTCTCGGCGAAAAGCACAACCAGTCCTTAGCAGAAGCTCATCTTTCAGATTGCGTTTTTCTTCCCGCTTTTCTGCCGAGAAGCGAGACGGATGATGACATCTCCCAGACAAAGCAGCTGAAGACAAAAGCTTTTTGCCTGTGGAAAAGCACTGGGAAGGCCCAGCATACGCATCTGTTATTCCGGGCCTGCAGCTTTCTCTCTAGGCGAAAGGCGCTGTCGTTCCTTAGCGGAAACGAATCTCTCCGGCTGTGCTTTTCCTCCCAGAATAGAAGTCCATGAAGATTACGTTGAGACATAATGTATTGAGACAGAAAACATTTGTGTCTTTTGGAGGGACAGGGAAGGCACATGGTTTTCACTTAAGATTGCAGGCCTTCTGCTGTCTCTCTTGCCTAGAAGCATCATGGCTCCTTAGGAGAAGCTCATCTCTCCACTTGTGATTTTCCTGCTAGTTGCCTGCCGAGAAGTGAAACGGAGGAAGCTTTCTCCCGCAAGACAGTAAGGTTTGCTCCTTGTGCTGGAGCCCTAAGGAAGGCACATCACATTCCTGTGAGATCCCAGGACCGCAGCTTTGTCTCTTGGCAAAAAGCTCAATCGTTTCTTAGGAGGAGCTCATATCTCAACTGCTGATCTTTCTGCCTGTTGTTTCCTGAGAAGTGAAGCTCATGATTGATTACTGCCAGGCTAAAGGAGCCAGGCTAGGAAATGCTTTTTTGCTGCTGGAAGGACAGGGAAGGCACAAGGTATTCATCCGAGATTTCTGGTCGGCAGCTTTCTCTCTAGGCTGAAATCACTAGCGTTTCTCAGCAGAATCTCATCTCTCAAATTGGGCTTTTCCTCCCTCTACTCTCTTGGGAAGTGAAACGGATGAAGATTTCTCCCACAAGACAAAAAGCTTGCTCCTACGGGAGAGACAGGGAAGGCACACCGTATTTGCCAGAGATTCCAGGCCGGCACCTTTCTTTCTTGCGCGCAATCACAGTCATGCCTTAGGAAAACCTAATCACTCCAATTGTGTGTCTTTCCTGCCCCTTCTCCTGAGAGAAAAGAAGGAGATGATGATTCCTTTGAGAACTAACGTGGCAGGAAGGAAAACTCTCGTATCTTATAGAGGGGCAGGAAAGGCACATCAGCTATTCACCTGACAGTCCAGCCCTGCAGCTTTCTGTCTCGGCGCGAGGCACAAAGGCTCCTTAGCAGAAGCTCGTCTTTCAACTTGCGGTGTTCTTCCAGTTCCCTGCTGAGCACTGAAATATAGGAAGACACCGCTCAGGTAAAATGTGTCAGGACAGAAAAGGCTTGTGTCTCTTGAAGGGACAGGGAAGGCAGATCGTATTTATCTGAAATTCTCAGCGTGCATTTTTCTCTCTTGGTAAAAAGCAGAATCGTTTCTCATCGGAAGCTCGTCTTTCAAATTGCGTTTTTCTTCTCGGTTCTCTGCCGAGAGGAGAAACGGATGGTTATTTCTCCCAGACGAAACATTAGGACACAAAAGCCTTTTATTTCTGGAAGCACGGGGAAGGCACATCATATTCGTTTGAGGTCCCAGGACTGCAGCTTTTTCTCTCGGCGAAAAGCACAACCAGTCCTTAGCAGAAGCTCATCTTTCAGATTGTGTTTTTCTTCCCGCTTTTCTGCCGAGAAGCGAGACGGATGATGACATCTCCCAGACAAAGCAGCTGAAGACAAAAGCTTTTTGCCTGTGGAAAAGCACTGGGAAGGCCCAGCATACGCATCTGTTATTCCGGGCCTGCAGCTTTCTCTCTAGGCGAAAGGCGCTGTCGTTCCTTAGCGGAAACGAATCTCTCCGGCTGTGCTTTTCCTCCCAGTTCCTCCCAGAATAGAAGTCCATGAAGATTACGTTGAGACATAACGTATTGAGACAGAAAACATTTGTGTCTTTTGGAGGGACAGGGAAGGCACATGGTTTTCACTTAAGATTGCAGGCCTTCTGCTGTCTCTCTTGCCTAGAAGCATCATGGCTCCTTAGGAGAAGCTCATCTCTCCACTTGTGATTTTCCTGCTAGTTGCCTGCCGAGAAGTGAAACGGAGGAAGCTTTCTCCCGCAAGACAGTAAGGTTTGCTCCTTGTGCTGGAGCCCTAAGGAAGGCACATCACATTCCTGTGAGATCCCAGGACCGCAGCTTTGTCTCTTGGCAAAAAGCTCAATCGTTTCTTAGGAGGAGCTCATATCTCAACTGCTGATCTTTCTGCCTGTTGTTTCCTGAGAAGTGAAGCTCATGATTGGTTACTGCCAGGCTAAAGGAGCCAGGCTAGGAAATGCTTTTTTGCTGCTGGAAGGACAGGGAAGGCACAAGGTATTCATCCGAGATTTCTGGTCGGCAGCTTTCTCTCTAGGCTGAAATCACTAGCGTTTCTCAGCAGAATCTCATCTCTCAAATTGGGCTTTTCCTCCCTCTACTCTCTTGGGAAGTGAAACGGATGAAGATTTCTCCCACAAGACAAAAAGCTTGCTCCTACGGGAGAGACAGGGAAGGCACACCGTATTTGCCAGAGATTCCAGGCCGGCACCTTTCTTTCTTGCGTGCAATCACAGTCATGCCTTAGGAAAACCTAATCACTCCAATTGTGTGTCTTTCCTGCCCCTTCTCCTGAGAGAAAAGAAGGAGATGATGATTCCTTTGAGAACTAACGTGGCAGGAAGGAAAACTCTCGTATCTTATAGAGGGGCAGGAAAGGCACATCAGCTATTCACCTGACAGTCCAGCCCTGCAGCTTTCTGTCTCGGCGCGAGGCACAAAGGCTCTTTAGCAGAAGCTCGTCTTTCAACTTGCGGTGTTCTTCCAGTTCCCTGCTGAGCACTGAAATATAGGAAGACACCGCTCAGGTAAAATGTGTCAGGACAGAAAAGGCTTGTGTCTCTTGAAGGGACAGGGAAGGCAGATCGTATTTATCTGAAATTCTCAGCGTGCATTTTTCTCTCTTGGCAAAAAGCAGAATCGTTTCTCATCGGAAGCTCGTCTTTCAAATTGCGTTTTTCTTCTCGGTTCTCTGCCGAGAGGAGAAACGGATGGTTATTTCTCCCAGACGAAACATTAGGACACAAAAGCCTTTTATTTCTGGAAGCACGGGGAAGGCACATCATATTCGTTTGAGGTCCCAGGACTGCAGCTTTTTCTCTCGGCGAAAAGCACAACCAGTCCTTAGCAGAAGCTCATCTTTCAGATTGTGTTTTTCTTCCCGCTTTTCTGCCGAGAAGCGAGACGGATGATGACATCTCCCAGACAAAGCAGCTGAAGACAAAAGCTTTTTGCTTGTGGAAAAGCACAGGGAAGTCCGAGCATACGCATCTGTTATTCCGGGCCTGCAGCTTTCTCTCTAGGCGAAAGGCGCTGTCGTTCCTTAGCGGAAACGAATCTCTCCGGCTGTGCTTTTCCTCCCAGTTCCTCCCAGAATAGAAGTCCATGAAGATTACGTTGAGACATAACGTATTGAGACAGAAAACATTTGTGTCTTTTGGAGGGACAGGGAAGGCACATGGTTTTCACTTAAGATTGCAGGCCTTCTGCTGTCTCTCTTGCCTAGAAGCATCATGGCTCCTTAGGAGAAGCTCATCTCTCCACTTGTGATTTTCCTGCTAGTTGCCTGCCGAGAAGTGAAACGGAGGAAGCTTTCTCCGGCAAGACAGTAAGGTTTGCTCCTTGTGCTGGAGCCCTAAGGAAGGCACATCACATTCCTGTGAGATCCCAGGACCGCAGCTTTGTCTCTTGGCAAAAAGCTCAATCGTTTCTTAGGAGGAGCTCATATCTCAACTGCTGATCTTTCTGCCTGTTGTTTCCTGAGAAGTGAAGCTCATGATTGATTACTGCCAGGCTAAAGGAGCCAGGCTAGGAAATGCTTTTTTGCTGCTGGAAGGACAGGGAAGGCACAAGGTATTCATCCGAGATTTCTGGTCGGCAGCTTTCTCTCTAGGCTGAAATCACTAGCGTTTCTCAGCAGAATCTCATCTCTCAAATTGGGCTTTTCCTCCCTCTACTCTCTTGGGAAGTGAAACGGATGAAGATTTCTCCCACAAGACAAAAAGCTTGCTCCTAACGGGAGAGACAGGGAAGGCACACCGTATTTGCCAGAGATTCCAGGCCGGCACCTTTCTTTCTTGCGTGCAATCACAGTCATGCCTTAGGAAAACCTAATCACTCCAATTGTGTGTCTTTCCTGCCCCTTCTCCTGAGAGAAAAGAAGGAGATGATGATTCCTTTGAGAACTAACGTGGCAGGAAGGAAAACTCTCGTATCTTATAGAGGGGCAGGAAAGGCACATCAGCTATTCACCTGACAGTCCAGCCCTGCAGCTTTCTGTCTCGGCGCGAGGCACAAAGGCTCCTTAGCAGAAGCTCGTCTTTCAACTTGCGGTGTTCTTCCAGTTCCCTGCTGAGCACTGAAATATAGGAAGACACCGCTCAGGTAAAATGTGTCAGGACAGAAAAGGCTTGTGTCTCTTGAAGGGACAGGGAAGGCACATCGTATTTATCTGAAATTCTCAGCGTGCATTTTTCTCTCTTGGCAAAAAGCAGAATCGTTTCTCATCAAAAGCTCGTCTTTCAAATTGCGTTTTTCTTCTCGGTTCTCTGCCGAGAGGAGAAACGGATGGTTATTTCTCCCAGAGGAAACATTAGGACACAAAAGCCTTTTATTTCTGGAAGCACGGGGAAGGCACATCATATTCGTTTGAGGTCCCAGGACTGCAGCTTTTTCTCTCGGCGAAAAGCACAACCAGTCCTTAGCAGAAGCTCATCTTTCAGATTGCGTTTTTCTTCCCGCTTTTCTGCCGAGAAGCGAGACGGATGATGACATCTCCCAGACAAAGCAGCTGAAGACAAAAGCTTTTTGCCTGTGGAAAAGCACAGGGAAGTCCGAGCATACGCATCTGTTATTCCGGGCCTGCAGCTTTCTCTCTAGGCGAAAGGCGCTGTCGTTCCTTAGCGGAAACGAATCTCTCCGGCTGTGCTTTTCCTCCCAGTTCCTCCCAGAATAGAAGTCCATGAAGATTACGTTGAGACATAACGTATTGAGACAGAAAACATTTGTGTCTTTTGGAGGGACAGGGAAGGCACATGGTTTTCACTTAAGATTGCAGGCCTTCTGCTGTCTCTCTTGCCTAGAAGCATCATGGCTCCTTAGGAGAAGCTCATCTCTCCACTTGTGATTTTCCTGCTAGTTGCCTGCCGAGAAGTGAAACGGAGGAAGCTTTCTCCCGCAAGACAGTAAGGTTTGCTCCTTGTGCTGGAGCCCTAAGGAAGGCACATCACATTCCTGTGAGATCCCAGGACCGCAGCTTTGTCTCTTGGCAAAAAGCTCAATCGTTTCTTAGGAGGAGCTCATATCTCAACTGCTGATCTTTCTGCCTGTTGTTTCCTGAGAAGTGAAGCTCATGATTGATTACTGCCAGGCTAAAGGAGCCAGGCTAGGAAATGCTTTTTTGCTGCTGGAAGGACAGGGAAGGCACAAGGTATTCATCCGAGATTTCTGGTCGGCAGCTTTCTCTCTAGGCTGAAATCACTAGCGTTTCTCAGCAGAATCTCATCTCTCAAATTGGGCTTTTCCTCCCTCTACTCTCTTGGGAAGTGAAACGGATGAAGATTTCTCCCACAAGACAAAAAGCTTGCTCCTAATGGGAGAGACAGGGAAGGCACACCGTATTTGCCAGAGATTCCAGGCCGGCACCTTTCTTTCTTGCGTGCAATCACAGTCATGCCTTAGGAAAACCTAATCACTCCAATTGTGTGTCTTTCCTGCCCCTTCTCCTGAGAGAAAAGAAGGAGATGATGATTCCTTTGAGAACTAACGTGGCAGGAAGGAAAACTCTCGTATCTTATAGAGGGGCAGGAAAGGCACATCAGCTATTCACCTGACAGTCCAGCCCTGCAGCTTTCTGTCTCGGCGCGAGGCACAAAGGCTCCTTAGCAGAAGCTCGTCTTTCAACTTGCGGTGTTCTTCCAGTTCCCTGCTGAGCACTGAAATATAGGAAGACACCGCTCAGGTAAAATGTGTCAGGACAGAAAAGGCTTGTGTCTCTTGAAGGGACAGGGAAGGCAGATCGTATTTATCTGAAATTCTCAGCGTGCATTTTTCTCTCTTGGCAAAAAGCAGAATCGTTTCTCATCGGAAGCTCGTCTTTCAAATTGCGTTTTTCTTCTCGGTTCTCTGCCGAGAGGAGAAACGGATGGTTATTTCTCCCAGACGAAACATTAGGACACAAAAGCCTTTTATTTCTGGAAGCACGGGGAAGGCACATCATATTCGTTTGAGGTCCCAGGACTGCAGCTTTTACTCTCGGCGAAAAGCACAACCAGTCCTTAGCAAAAGCTCATCTTTCAGATTGTGTTTTTCTTCCCGCTTTTCTGCCGAGAAGCGAGACGGATGATGACATCTCCCAGACAAAGCAGCTGAAGACAAAAGCTTTTTGCTTGTGGAAAAGCACAGGGAAGTCCGAGCATACGCATCTGTTATTCCGGGCCTGCAGCTTTCTCTCTAGGCGAAAGGCGCTGTCGTTCCTTAGCGGAAACGAATCTCTCCGGCTGTGCTTTTCCTCCCAGTTCCTCCCAGAATAGAAGTCCATGAAGATTACGTTGAGACATAACGTATTGAGACAGAAAACATTTGTGTCTTTTGGAGGGACAGGGAAGGCACATGGTTTTCACTTAAGATTGCAGGCCTTCTGCTGTCTCTCTTGCCTAGAAGCATCATGGCTCCTTAGGAGAAGCTCATCTCTCCACTTGTGATTTTCCTGCTAGTTGCCTGCCGAGAAGTGAAACGGAGGAAGCTTTCTCCGGCAAGACAGTAAGGTTTGCTCCTTGTGCTGGAGCCCTAAGGAAGGCACATCACATTCCTGTGAGATCCCAGGACCGCAGCTTTGTCTCTTGGCAAAAAGCTCAATCGTTTCTTAGGAGGAGCTCATATCTCAACTGCTGATCTTTCTGCCTGTTGTTTCCTGAGAAGTGAAGCTCATGATTGATTACTGCCAGGCTAAAGGAGCCAGGCTAGGAAATGCTTTTTTGCTGCTGGAAGGACAGGGAAGGCACAAGGTATTCATCCGAGATTTCTGGTCGGCAGCTTTCTCTCTAGGCTGAAATCACTAGCGTTTCTCAGCAGAATCTCATCTCTCAAATTGGGCTTTTCCTCCCTCTACTCTCTTGGGAAGTGAAACGGATGAAGATTTCTCCCACAAGACAAAAAGCTTGCTCCTAACGGGAGAGACAGGGAAGGCACACCGTATTTGCCAGAGATTCCAGGCCGGCACCTTTCTTTCTTGCGTGCAATCACAGTCATGCCTTAGGAAAACCTAATCACTCCAATTGTGTGTCTTTCCTGCCCCTTCTCCTGAGAGAAAAGAAGGAGATGATGATTCCTTTGAGAACTAACGTGGCAGGAAGGAAAACTCTCGTATCTTATAGAGGGGCAGGAAAGGCACATCAGCTATTCACCTGACAGTCCAGCCCTGCAGCTTTCTGTCTCGGCGCGAGGCACAAAGGCTCCTTAGCAGAAGCTCGTCTTTCAACTTGCGGTGTTCTTCCAGTTCCCTGCTGAGCACTGAAATATAGGAAGACACCGCTCAGGTAAAATGTGTCAGGACAGAAAAGGCTTGTGTCTCTTGAAGGGACAGGGAAGGCACATCGTATTTATCTGAAATTCTCAGCGTGCATTTTTCTCTCTTGGCAAAAAGCAGAATCGTTTCTCATCGGAAGCTCGTCTTTCAAATTGCGTTTTTCTTCTCGGTTCTCTGCCGAGAGGAGAAACGGATGGTTATTTCTCCCAGAGGAAACATTAGGACACAAAAGCCTTTTATTTCTGGAAGCACGGGGAAGGCACATCATATTCGTTTGAGGTCCCAGGACTGCAGCTTTTTCTCTCGGCGAAAAGCACAACCAGTCCTTAGCAGAAGCTCATCTTTCAGATTGTGTTTTTCTTCCCGCTTTTCTGCCGAGAAGCGAGACGGATGATGACATCTCCCAGACAAAGCAGCTGAAGACAAAAGCTTTTTGCCTGTGGAAAAGCACAGGGAAGGCCCAGCATACGCATCTGTTATTCCGGGCCTGCAGCTTTCTCTCTAGGCGAAAGGCGCTGTCGTTCCTTAGCGGAAACGAATCTCTCCGGCTGTGCTTTTCCTCCCAGTTCCTCCCAGAATAGAAGTCCATGAAGATTACGTTGAGACATAACGTATTGAGACAGAAAACATTTGTGTCTTTTGGAGGGACAGGGAAGGCACATGGTTTTCACTTAAGATTGCAGGCCTTCTGCTGTCTCTCTTGCCTAGAAGCATCATGGCTCCTTAGGAGAAGCTCATCTCTCCACTTGTGATTTTCCTGCTAGTTGCCTGCCGAGAAGTGAAACGGAGGAAGCTTTCTCCGGCAAGACAGTAAGGTTTGCTCCTTGTGCTGGAGCCCTAAGGAAGGCACATCACATTCCTGTGAGATCCCAGGACCGTAGCTTTGTCTCTTGGCAAAAAGCTCAATCGTTTCTTAGGAGGAGCTCATATCTCAACTGCTGATCTTTCTGCCTGTTGTTTCCTGAGAAGTGAAGCTCATGATTGATTACTGCCAGGCTAAAGGAGCCAGGCTAGGAAATGCTTTTTTGCTGCTGGAAGGACAGGGAAGGCACAAGGTATTCATCCGAGATTTCTGGTCGGCAGCTTTCTCTCTAGGCTGAAATCACTAGCGTTTCTCAGCAGAATCTCATCTCTCAAATTGGGCTTTTCCTCCCTCTACTCTCTTGGGAAGTGAAACGGATGAAGATTTCTCCCACAAGACAAAAAGCTTGCTCCTACGGGAGAGACAGGGAAGGCACACCGTATTTGCCAGAGATTCCAGGCCGGCACCTTTCTTTCTTGCGCGCAATCACAGTCATGCCTTAGGAAAACCTAATCACTCCAATTGTGTGTCTTTCCTGCCCCTTCTCCTGAGAGAAAAGAAGGAGATGATGATTCCTTTGAGAACTAACGTGGCAGGAAGGAAAACTCTCGTATCTTATAGAGGGGCAGGAAAGGCACATCAGCTATTCACCTGACAGTCCAGCCCTGCAGCTTTCTGTCTCGGCGTGAGGCACAAAGGCTCCTTAGCAGAAGCTCGTCTTTCAACTTGCGGTGTTCTTCCAGTTCCCTGCTGAGCACTGAAATATAGGAAGACACCGCTCAGGTAAAATGTGTCAGGACAGAAAAGGCTTGTGTCTCTTGAAGGGACAGGGAAGGCAGATCGTATTTATCTGAAATTCTCAGCGTGCATTTTTCTCTCTTGGCAAAAAGCAGAATCGTTTCTCATCGGAAGCTCGTCTTTCAAATTGCGTTTTTCTTCTCGGTTCTCTGCCGAGAGGAGAAACGGATGGTTATTTCTCCCAGACGAAACATTAGGACACAAAAGCCTTTTATTTCTGGAAGCACGGGGAAGGCACATCATATTCGTTTGAGGTCCCAGGACTGCAGCTTTTTCTCTCGGCGAAAAGCACAACCAGTCCTTAGCAGAAGCTCATCTTTCAGATTGTGTTTTTCTTCCCGCTTTTCTGCCGAGAAGCGAGACGGATGATGACATCTCCCAGACAAAGCAGCTGAAGACAAAAGCTTTTTGCCTGTGGAAAAGCACTGGGAAGGCCCAGCATACGCATCTGTTATTCCGGGCCTGCAGCTTTCTCTCTAGGCGAAAGGCGCTGTCGTTCCTTAGCGGAAACGAATCTCTCCGGCTGTGCTTTTCCTCCCAGTTCCTCCCAGAATAGAAGTCCATGAAGATTACGTTGAGACATAACGTATTGAGACAGAAAACATTTGTGTCTTTTGGAGGGACAGGGAAGGCACATGGTTTTCACTTAAGATTGCAGGCCTTCTGCTGTCTCTCTTGCCTAGAAGCATCATGGCTCCTTAGGAGAAGCTCATCTCTCCACTTGTGATTTTCCTGCTAGTTGCCTGCCGAGAAGTGAAACGGAGGAAGCTTTCTCCCGCAAGACAGTAAGGTTTGCTCCTTGTGCTGGAGCCCTAAGGAAGGCACATCACATTCCTGTGAGATCCCAGGACCGCAGCTTTGTCTCTTGGCAAAAAGCTCAATCGTTTCTTAGGAGGAGCTCATATCTCAACTGCTGATCTTTCTGCCTGTTGTTTCCTGAGAAGTGAAGCTCATGATTGATTACTGCCAGGCTAAAGGAGCCAGGCTAGGAAATGCTTTTTTGCTGCTGGAAGGACAGGGAAGGCACAAGGTATTCATCCGAGATTTCTGGTCGGCAGCTTTCTCTCTAGGCTGAAATCACTAGCGTTTCTCAGCAGAATCTCATCTCTCAAATTGGGCTTTTCCTCCCTCTACTCTCTTGGGAAGTGAAACGGATGAAGATTTCTCCCACAAGACAAAAAGCTTGCTCCTACGGGAGAGACAGGGAAGGCACACCGTATTTGCCAGAGATTCCAGGCCGGCACCTTTCTTTCTTGCGCGCAATCACAGTCATGCCTTAGGAAAACCTAATCACTCCAATTGTGTGTCTTTCCTGCCCCTTCTCCTGAGAGAAAAGAAGGAGATGATGATTCCTTTGAGAACTAACGTGGCAGGAAGGAAAACTCTCGTATCTTATAGAGGGGCAGGAAAGGCACATCAGATATTCACCTGACAGTCCAGCCCTGCAGCTTTCTGTCTCGGCGCGAGGCACAAAGGCTCCTTAGCAGAAGCTCGTCTTTCAACTTGCGGTGTTCTTCCAGTTCCCTGCTGAGCACTGAAATATAGGAAGACACCGCTCAGGTAAAATGTGTCAGGACAGAAAAGGCTTGTGTCTCTTGAAGAGACAGGGAAGGCAGATCGTATTTATCTGAAATTCTCAGCGTGCATTTTTCTCTCTTGGCAAAAAGCAGAATCGTTTCTCATCGGAAGCTCGTCTTTCAAATTGTGTTTTTCTTCTCGGTTCTCTGCCGAGAGGAGAAACGGATGGTTATTTCTCCCAGAGGAAACATTAGGACACAAAAGCCTTTTATTTCTGGAAGCACGGGGAAGGCACATCATATTCGTTTGAGGTCCCAGGACTGCAGCTTTTTCTCTCGGCGAAAAGCACAACCAGTCCTTAGCAGAAGCTCATCTTTCAGATTGTGTTTTTCTTCCCGCTTTTCTGCCGAGAAGCGAGACGGATGATGACATCTCCCAGACAAAGCAGCTGAAGACAAAAGCTTTTTGCCTGTGGAAAAGCACTGGGAAGGCCCAGCATACGCATCTGTTATTCCGGGCCTGCAGCTTTCTCTCTAGGCGAAAGGCGCTGTCGTTCCTTAGCGGAAACGAATCTCTCCGGCTGTGCTTTTCCTCCCAGTTCCTCCCAGAATAGAAGTCCATGAAGATTACGTTGAGACATAACGTATTGAGACAGAAAACATTTGTGTCTTTTGGAGGGACAGGGAAGGCACATGGTTTTCACTTAAGATTGCAGGCCTTCTGCTGTCTCTCTTGCCTAGAAGCATCATGGCTCCTTAGGAGAAGCTCATCTCTCCACTTGTGATTTTCCTGCTAGTTGCCTGCCGAGAAGTGAAACGGAGGAAGCTTTCTCCGGCAAGACAGTAAGGTTTGCTCCTTGTGCTGGAGCCCTAAGGAAGGCACATCACATTCCTGTGAGATCCCAGGACCGCAGCTTTGTCTCTTGGCAAAAAGCTCAATCGTTTCTTAGGAGGAGCTCATATCTCAACTGCTGATCTTTCTGCCTGTTGTTTCCTGAGAAGTGAAGCTCATGATTGATTACTGCCAGGCTAAAGGAGCCAGGCTAGGAAATGCTTTTTTGCTGCTGGAAGGACAGGGAAGGCACAAGGTATTCATCCGAGATTTCTGGTCGGCAGCTTTCTCTCTAGGCTGAAATCACTAGCGTTTCTCAGCAGAATCTCATCTCTCAAATTGGGCTTTTCCTCCCTCTACTCTCTTGGGAAGTGAAACGGATGAAGATTTCTCCCACAAGACAAAAAGCTTGCTCCTACGGGAGAGACAGGGAAGGCACACCGTATTTGCCAGAGATTCCAGGCCGGCACCTTTCTTTCTTGCGCGCAATCACAGTCATGCCTTAGGAAAACCTAATCACTCCAATTGTGTGTCTTTCCTGCCCCTTCTCCTGAGAGAAAAGAAGGAGATGATGATTCCTTTGACAACTAACGTGGCAGGAAGGAAAACTCTCGTATCTTATAGAGGGGCAGGAAAGGCACATCAGCTATTCACCTGACAGTCCAGCCCTGCAGCTTTCTGTCTCGGCGCGAGGCACAAAGGCTCCTTAGCAGAAGCTCGTCTTTCAACTTGCGGTGTTCTTCCAGTTCCCTGCTGAGCACTGAAATATAGGAAGACACCGCTCAGGTAAAATGTGTCAGGACAGAAAAGGCTTGTGTCTCTTGAAGGGACAGGGAAGGCACATCGTATTTATCTGAAATTCTCAGCGTGCATTTTTCTCTCTTGGCAAAAAGCAGAATCGTTTCTCATCAGAAGCTCGTCTTTCAAATTACGTTTTAGTTCTCTGTTCTCTGCCGAGAGGAGAAACGGATGGTTATTTCTCCCAGAGGAAACATTAGGACACAAAAGCCTTTTATTTCTGGAAGCACGGGGAAGGCACATCATATTCGTTTGAGGTCCCAGGACTGCAGCTTTTTCTCTCGGCGAAAAGCACAACCAGTCCTTAGCAAAAGCTCATCTTTCAGATTGTGTTTTTCTTCCCGCTTTTCTGCCGAGAAGCGAGACGGATGATGATATCTCCCAGACAAAGCAGCTGAAGACAAAAGCTTTTTGCTTGTGGAAAAGCACAGGGAAGTCCGAGCATACGCATCTGTTATTCCGGGCCTGCAGCTTTCTCTCTAGGCGAAAGGCGCTGTCGTTCCTTAGCGGAAACGAATCTCTCCGGCTGTGCTTTTCCTCCCAGTTCCTCCCAGAATAGAAGTCCATGAAGATTACGTTGAGACATAACGTATTGAGACAGAAAACATTTGTGTCTTTTGGAGGGACAGGGAAGGCACATGGTTTTCACTTAAGATTGCAGGCCTTCTGCTGTCTCTCTTGCCTAGAAGCATCATGGCTCCTTAGGAGAAGCTCATCTCTCCACTTGTGATTTTCCTGCTAGTTGCCTGCCGAGAAGTGAAACGGAGGAAGCTTTCTCCCGCAAGACAGTAAGGTTTGCTCCTTGTGCTGGAGCCCTAAGGAAGGCACATCACATTCCTGTGAGATCCCAGGACCGCAGCTTTGTCTCTTAGCAAAAAGCTCAATCGTTTCTTAGGAGGAGCTCATATCTCAACTGCTGATCTTTCTGCCTGTTGTTTCCTGAGAAGTGAAGCTCATGATTGATTACTGCCAGGCTAAAGGAGCCAGGCTAGGAAATGCTTTTTTGCTGCTGGAAGGACAGGGAAGGCACAAGGTATTCATCCGAGATTTCTGGTCGGCAGCTTTCTCTCTAGGCTGAAATCACTAGCGTTTCTCAGCAGAATCTCATCTCTCAAATTGGGCTTTTCCTTCCTCTACTCTCTTGGGAAGTGAAACGGATGAAGATTTCTCTCACAAGACAAAAAGCTTGCTCCTACGGGAGAGACAGGGAAGGCACACCGTATTTGCCAGAGATTCCAGGCCGGCACCTTTCTTTCTTGCGTGCAATCACAGTCATGCCTTAGGAAAACCTAATCACTCCAATTGTGTGTCTTTCCTGCCCCTTCTCCTGAGAGAAAAGAAGGAGATGATGATTCCTTTGAGAACTAACGTGGCAGGAAGGAAAACTCTCGTATCTTATAGAGGGGCAGGAAAGGCACATCAGCTATTCACCTGACAGTCCAGCCCTGCAGCTTTCTGTCTCGGCGCGAGGCACAAAGGCTCCTTAGCAGAAGCTCGTCTTTCAACTTGCGGTGTTCTTCCAGTTCCCTGCTGAGCACTGAAATATAGGAAGACACCGCTCAGGTAAAATGTGTCGGGACAGAAAAGGCTTGTGTCTCTTGAAGAGACAGGGAAGGCACATCGTATTTATCTGAGATTCTCAGCGTGCATTTTTCTCTCTTGGCAAAAAGCAGAATCGTTTCTCATCGGAAGCTCGTCTTTCAAATTGCGTTTTTCTTCTCGGTTCTCTGCCGAGAGGAGAAACGGATGGTTATTTCTCCCAGAGGAAACATTAGGACACAAAAGCCTTTTATTTCTGGAAGCACGGGGAAGGCACATCATATTCGTTTGAGGTCCCAGGACTGCAGCTTTTTCTCTCGGCGAAAAGCACAACCAGTCCTTAGCAGAAGCTCATCTTTCAGATTGTGTTTTTCTTCCCGCTTTTCTGCCGAGAAGCGAGACGGATGATGACATCTCCCAGACAAAGCAGCTGAAGACAAAAGCTTTTTGCCTGTGGAAAAGCACTGGGAAGGCCCAGCATACGCATCTGTTATTCCGGGCCTGCAGCTTTCTCTCTAGGCGAAAGGCGCTGTCGTTCCTTAGCGGAAACGAATCTCTCCGGCTGTGCTTTTCCTCCCAGTTCCTCCCAGAATAGAAGTCCATGAAGATTACGTTGAGACATAACGTATTGAGACAGAAAACATTTGTGTCTTTTGGAGGGACAGGGAAGGCACATGGTTTTCACTTAAGATTGCAGGCCTTCTGCTGTCTCTCTTGCCTAGAAGCATCATGGCTCCTTAGGAGAAGCTCATCTCTCCACTTGTGATTTTCCTGCTAGTTGCCTGCCGAGAAGTGAAACGGAGGAAGCTTTCTCCCGCAAGACAGTAAGGTTTGCTCCTTGTGCTGAAGCCCTAAGGAAGGCACATCACATTCCTGTGAGATCCCAGGACCGCAGCTTTGTCTCTTGGCAAAAAGCTCAATCGTTTCTTAGGAGGAGCTCATATCTCAACTGCTGATCTTTCTGCCTGTTGTTTCCTGAGAAGTGAAGCTCATGATTGATTACTGCCAGGCTAAAGGAGCCAGGCTAGGAAATGCTTTTTTGCTGCTGGAAGGACAGGGAAGGCACAAGGTATTCGTCCGAGATTTCTGGTCGGCAGCTTTCTCTCTAGGCTGAAATCACTAGCGTTTCTCAGCAGAATCTCATCTCTCAAATTGGGCTTTTCCTCCCTCTACTCTCTTGGGAAGTGAAACGGATGAAGATTTCTCCCACAAGACAAAAAGCTTGCTCCTACGGGAGAGACAGGGAAGGCACACCGTATTTGCCAGAGATTCCAGGCCAGCACCTTTCTTTCTTGCGTGCAATCACAGTCATGCCTTAGGAAAACCTAATCACTCCAATTGTGTGTCTTTCCTGCCCCTTCTCCTGAGAGAAAAGAAGGAGATGATGATTCCTTTGAGAACTAACGTGGCAGGAAGGAAAACTCTCGTATCTTATAGAGTGGCAGGAAAGGCACATCAGCTATTCACCTGACAGTCCAGCCCTGCAGCTTTCTGTCTCGGCGCGAGGCACAAAAATATATTCATTTGAGGTCCCAGGACTGCAGCTTTTTCTCTCGGTGAAAAACACTACTAGTCCTTAGCAGAGGCTCATCTTTCAGACTGTGTTTTTCTTCCCGCTTTTCTGCCGAGAAGCGAAATGGATGATGACATCTCCCAGACAAAACAGCTGAAGACAAAAGCTTTTTGCTTGTGGAAAAGCACAGGGAAGGCCGAGCATACGCATCTGTTATTCCGGGCCTGCAGCTTTCTCTCTAGGCGAAAGGCGCTGTCGTTCCTTAGCGGAAACGAATCTCTCCGGCTGTGCCTTTCCTCCCAGTTCCTCCAGAATAGAAGTCCATGAAGATTACGTTGAGACATAATGTATTGAGACAGAAAACCTTTGTGTCTTTTGGAGGGACAGGGAAGGCACATGGTTTTCACTTAAGATTGCAGGCCTTCTGCTGTCTCTCTTGCCTAGAAGCATCATGGCTCCTTAGGAGAAGCTCATCTCTCCACTTGTGATTTTCCTGCTAGTTGCCTGCCGAGAAGTGAAACGGAGGAAGCTTTCTCCCGCAAGACAGTAAGGCTTGATCCTTGTGCTGGAGCCCTAAGGAAGGCACATCACATTCCTGTGAGATCCCAGGACCGCAGCTTTGTCTCTTGGCAAAAAGCTCAACCGTTTCTTAGGAGGAGCTCATATCTCAACTGCTGATCTTTCTGCCTGTTGTTCCCTGAGAAGTGAAGCTCATGATTGATTACTGCCAGGCTAAAGGAGCCAGGCTAGGAAGTGCTTTTTTGCTGCTGGAAGGACAGGGAAGGCAGAAGGTATTCATCCGAGATTTCTGGTCGGCAGCTTTCTCTCTAGGCTGAAATCACTAGCGTTTCTCAGCAGAATCTCATCTCTCAAATTGGGCTTTTCCTTCCTCTACTCTCTTGGGAAGTGAAACGGATGAAGATTTCTCTCACAAGACAAAAAGCTTGCTCCTACGGGAGAGACAGGGAAGGCACACCGTATTTGCCAGAGATTCCAGGCCGGCACCTTTCTTTCTTGCGTGCAATCACAGTCATGCCTTAGGAAAACCTAATCACTCCAATTGTGTGTCTTTCCTGCCCCTTCTCCTGAGAGAAAAGAAGGAGATGATGATTCCTTTGAGAACTAACGTGGCAGGAAGGAAAACTCTCGTATCTTATAGAGGGGCAGGAAAGGCACATCAGCTATTCACCTGACAGTCCAGCCCTGCAGCTTTCTGTCTCGGCGCGAGGCACAAAGGCTCCTTAGCAGAAGCTCGTCTTTCAACTTGCGGTGTTCTTCCAGTTCCCTGCTGAGCACTGAAATATAGGAAGACACCGCTCAGGTAAAATGTGTCGGGACAGAAAAGGCTTGTGTCTCTTGAAGAGACAGGGAAGGCACATCGTATTTATCTGAGATTCTCAGCGTGCATTTTTCTCTCTTGGCAAAAAGCAGAATCGTTTCTCATCAGAAGCTCGTCTTTCAAATTGCGTTTTTCTTCTCGGTTCTCTGCCGAGAGGAGAAACGGATGGTTATTTCTCCCAGAGGAAACATTAGGACACAAAAGCCTTTTATTTCTGGAAGCACGGGGAAGGCACATCATATTCGTTTGAGGTCCCAGGACTGCAGCTTTTTCTCTCGGCGAAAAGCACAACCAGTCCTTAGCAGAAGCTCATCTTTCAGATTGTGTTTTTCTTCCCGCTTTTCTGCCGAGAAGCGAGACGGATGATGACATCTCCCAGACAAAGCAGCTGAAGACAAAAGCTTTTTGCTTGTGGAAAAGCACAGGGAAGGCCGAGCGTACGCATCTGTTATTCCGGGCCTGCAGCTTTCTCTCTAGGCGAAAGGCGCTGTCGTTCTTAGCGGAAACAAATCTCTCCGGCTGTGCTTTTCCTCCCAGTTCCTCCCAGAATAGAAGTCCATGAAGATTACGTTGAGACATAATGTATTGAGACAGAAAACATTTGTGTCTTTTGGAGGGACAGGGAAGGCACATGGTTTTCACTTAAGATTGCAGGCCTTCTGCTGTCTCTCTTGCCTAGAAGCATCATGGCTCCTTAGGAGAGGCTCATCTCTCCACTTGTGATTTTCCTGCTAGTTGCCTGCCGAGAAGTGAAACGGAGGAAGCTTTCTCCCGCAAGACAGTAAGGCTTGATCCTTGTGCTGGAGCCCTAAGGAAGGCACATCACATTCCTGTGAGATCCCAGGACCGCAGCTTTGTCTCTTGGCAAAAAGCTCAATCGTTTCTTAGGAGGAGCTCATATCTCAACTGCTGATCTTTCTGCCTGTTGTTTCCTGAGAAGTGAAGCTCATGATTGATTACTGCCAGGCTAAAGGAGCCAGGCTAGGAAGTGCTTTTTTGCTGCTGGAAGGACAGGGAAGGCACAAGGTATTCATCCGAGATTTCTGGTCGGCAGCTTTCTCTCTAGGCTGAAATCACTAGCGTTTCTCAGCAGAATCTCATCTCTCAAATTGGGCTTTTCCTTCCTCTACTCTCTTGGGAAGTGAAACGGATGAAGATTTCTCTCACAAGACAAAAAGCTTGCTCCTACGGGAGAGACAGGGAAGGCACACCGTATTTGCCAGAGATTCCAGGCCGGCACCTTTCTTTCTTGCGTGCAATCACAGTCATGCCTTAGGAAAACCTAATCACTCCAATTGTGTGTCTTTCCTGCCCCTTCTCCTGAGAGAAAAGAAGGAGATGATGATTCCTTTGAGAACTAACGTGGCAGGAAGGAAAACTCTCGTATCTTATAGAGGGGCAGGAAAGGCACATCAGCTATTCACCTGACAGTCCAGCCCTGCAGCTTTCTGTCTCGGCGCGAGGCACAAAGGCTCCTTAGCAGAAGCTCGTCTTTCAACTTGCGGTGTTCTTCCAGTTCCCTGCTGAGCACTGAAATATAGGAAGACACCGCTCAGGTAAAATGTGTCGGGACAGAAAAGGCTTGTGTCTCTTGAAGAGACAGGGAAGGCACATCGTATTTATCTGAGATTCTCAGCGTGCATTTTTCTCTCTTGGCAAAAAGCAGAATCGTTTCTCATCGGAAGCTCGTCTTTCAAATTGCGTTTTTCTTCTCGGTTCTCTGCCGAGAGGAGAAACGGATGGTTATTTCTCCCAGAGGAAACATTAGGACACAAAAGCCTTTTATTTCTGGAAGCACGGGGAAGGCACATCATATTCGTTTGAGGTCCCAGGACTGCAGCTTTTTCTCTCGGCGAAAAGCACAACCAGTCCTTAGCAGAAGCTCATCTTTCAGATTGTGTTTTTCTTCCCGCTTTTCTGCCGAGAAGCGAGACGGATGATGACATCTCCCAGACAAAGCAGCTGAAGACAAAAGCTTTTTGCCTGTGGAAAAGCACTGGGAAGGCCCAGCATACGCATCTGTTATTCCGGGCCTGCAGCTTTCTCTCTAGGCGAAAGGCGCTGTCGTTCCTTAGCGGAAACGAATCTCTCCGGCTGTGCTTTTCCTCCCAGTTCCTCCCAGAATAGAAGTCCATGAAGATTACGTTGAGACATAACGTATTGAGACAGAAAACATTTGTGTCTTTTGGAGGGACAGGGAAGGCACATGGTTTTCACTTAAGATTGCAGGCCTTCTGCTGTCTCTCTTGCCTAGAAGCATCATGGCTCCTTAGGAGAAGCTCATCTCTCCACTTGTGATTTTCCTGCTAGTTGCCTGCCGAGAAGTGAAACGGAGGAAGCTTTCTCCGGCAAGACAGTAAGGTTTGCTCCTTGTGCTGGAGCCCTAAGGAAGGCACATCACATTCCTGTGAGATCCCAGGACCGTAGCTTTGTCTCTTGGCAAAAAGCTCAATCGTTTCTTAGGAGGAGCTCATATCTCAACTGCTGATCTTTCTGCCTGTTGTTTCCTGAGAAGTGAAGCTCATGATTGATTACTGCCAGGCTAAAGGAGCCAGGCTAGGAAATGCTTTTTTGCTGCTGGAAGGACAGGGAAGGCACAAGGTATTCGTCCGAGATTTCTGGTCGGCAGCTTTCTCTCTAGGCTGAAATCACTAGCGTTTCTCAGCAGAATCTCATCTCTCAAATTGGGCTTTTCCTCCCTCTACTCTCTTGGGAAGTGAAACGGATGAAGATTTCTCCCACAAGACAAAAAGCTTGCTCCTACGGGAGAGACAGGGAAGGCACACCGTATTTGCCAGAGATTCCAGGCCGGCACCTTTCTTTCTTGCGCGCAATCACAGTCATGCCTTAGGAAAACCTAATCACTCCAATTGTGTGTCTTTCCTGCCCCTTCTCCTGAGAGAAAAGAAGGAGATGATGATTCCTTTGAGAACTAACGTGGCAGGAAGGAAAACTCTCGTATCTTATAGAGGGGCAGGAAAGGCACATCAGCTATTCACCTGACAGTCCAGCCCTGCAGCTTTCTGTCTCGGCGTGAGGCACAAAGGCTCCTTAGCAGAAGCTCGTCTTTCAACTTGCGGTGTTCTTCCAGTTCCCTGCTGAGCACTGAAATATAGGAAGACACCGCTCAGGTAAAATGTGTCAGGACAGAAAAGGCTTGTGTCTCTTGAAGGGACAGGGAAGGCAGATCGTATTTATCTGAAATTCTCAGCGTGCATTTTTCTCTCTTGGCAAAAAGCAGAATCGTTTCTCATCGGAAGCTCGTCTTTCAAATTGCGTTTTTCTTCTCGGTTCTCTGCCGAGAGGAGAAACGGATGGTTATTTCTCCCAGAGGAAACATTAGGACACAAAAGCCTTTTATTTCTGGAAGCACGGGGAAGGCACATCATATTCGTTTGAGGTCCCAGGACTGCAGCTTTTTCTCTCGGCGAAAAGCACAACCAGTCCTTAGCAGAAGCTCATCTTTCAGATTGTGTTTTTCTTCCCGCTTTTCTGCCGAGAAGCGAGACGGATGATGACATCTCCCAGACAAAGCAGCTGAAGACAAAAGCTTTTTGCCTGTGGAAAAGCACTGGGAAGGCCCAGCATACGCATCTGTTATTCCGGGCCTGCAGCTTTCTCTCTAGGCGAAAGGCGCTGTCGTTCCTTAGCGGAAACGAATCTCTCCGGCTGTGCTTTTCCTCCCAGTTCCTCCCAGAATAGAAGTCCATGAAGATTACGTTGAGACATAACGTATTGAGACAGAAAACATTTGTGTCTTTTGGAGGGACAGGGAAGGCACATGGTTTTCACTTAAGATTGCAGGCCTTCTGCTGTCTCTCTTGCCTAGAAGCATCATGGCTCCTTAGGAGAAGCTCATCTCTCCACTTGTGATTTTCCTGCTAGTTGCCTGCCGAGAAGTGAAACGGAGGAAGCTTTCTCCCGCAAGACAGTAAGGCTTGATCCTTGTGCTGGAGCCCTAAGGAAGGCACATCACATTCCTGTGAGATCCCAGGACCGCAGCTTTGTCTCTTGGCAAAAAGCTCAATCGTTTCTTAGGAGGAGCTCATATCTCAACTGCTGATCTTTCTGCCTGTTGTTTCCTGAGAAGTGAAGCTCATGATTGATTACTGCCAGGCTAAAGGAGCCAGGCTAGGAAATGCTTTTTTGCTGCTGGAAGGACAGGGAAGGCACAAGGTATTCATCCGAGATTTCTGGTCGGCAGCTTTCTCTCTAGGCTGAAATCACTAGCGTTTCTCAGCAGAATCTCATCTCTCAAATTGGGCTTTTCCTCCCTCTACTCTCTTGGGAAGTGAAACGGATGAAGATTTCTCCCACAAGACAAAAAGCTTGCTCCTACGGGAGAGACAGGGAAGGCACACCGTATTTGCCAGAGATTCCAGGCCGGCACCTTTCTTTCTTGCGCGCAATCACAGTCATGCCTTAGGAAAACCTAATCACTCCAATTGTGTGTCTTTCCTGCCCCTTCTCCTGAGAGAAAAGAAGGAGATGATGATTCCTTTGAGAACTAACGTGGCAGGAAGGAAAACTCTCGTATCTTATAGAGGGGCAGGAAAGGCACATCAGCTATTCACCTGACAGTCCAGCCCTGCAGCTTTCTGTCTCGGCGCGAGGCACAAAGGCTCCTTAGCAGAAGCTCGTCTTTCAACTTGCGGTGTTCTTCCAGTTCCCTGCTGAGCACTGAAATATAGGAAGACACCGCTCAGGTAAAATGTGTCAGGACAGAAAAGGCTTGTGTCTCTTGAAGAGACAGGGAAGGCAGATCGTATTTATCTGAAATTCTCAGCGTGCATTTTTCTCTCTTGGCAAAAAGCAGAATCGTTTCTCATCAGAAGCTCGTCTTTCAAATTGCGTTTTTCTTCTCGGTTCTCTGCCGAGAGGAGAAACGGATGGTTATTTCTCCCAGAGGAAACATTAGGACACAAAAGCCTTTTATTTCTGGAAGCACGGGGAAGGCACATCATATTCGTTTGAGGTCCCAGGACTGCAGCTTTTTCTCTCGGCGAAAAGCACAACCAGTCCTTAGCAGAAGCTCATCTTTCAGATTGTGTTTTTCTTCCCGCTTTTCTGCCGAGAAGCGAGACGGATGATGACATCTCCCAGACAAAGCAGCTGAAGACAAAAGCTTTTTGCCTGTGGAAAAGCACTGGGAAGGCCCAGCATACGCATCTGTTATTCCGGGCCTGCAGCTTTCTCTCTAGGCGAAAGGCGCTGTCGTTCCTTAGCGGAAACGAATCTCTCCGGCTGTGCTTTTCCTCCCAGTTCCTCCCAGAATAGAAGTCCATGAAGATTACGTTGAGACATAATGTATTGAGACAGAAAACCTTTGTGTCTTTTGGAGGGACAGGGAAGGCACATGGTTTTCACTTAAGATTGCAGGCCTTCTGCTGTCTCTCTTGCCTAGAAGCATCATGGCTCCTTAGGAGAAGCTCATCTCTCCACTTGTGATTTTCCTGCTACTTGCCTGCCGAGAAGTGAAACGGAGGAAGCTTTCTCCCGCAAGACAGTAAGGTTTGCTCCTTGTGCTGAAGCCCTAAGGAAGGCACATCACATTCCTGTGAGATCCCAGGACCGCAGCTTTGTCTCTTGGCAAAAAGCTCAATCGTTTCTTAGGAGGAGCTCATATCTCAACTGCTGATCTTTCTGCCTGTTGTTTCCTGAGAAGTGAAGCTCATGATTGATTACTGCCAGGCTAAAGGAGCCAGGCTAGGAAATGCTTTTTTGCTGCTGGAAGGACAGGGAAGGCACAAGGTATTCGTCCGAGATTTCTGGTCGGCAGCTTTCTCTCTAGGCTGAAATCACTAGCGTTTCTCAGCAGAATCTCATCTCTCAAATTGGGCTTTTCCTCCCTCTACTCTCTTGGGAAGTGAAACGGATGAAGATTTCTCCCACAAGACAAAAAGCTTGCTCCTACGGGAGAGACAGGGAAGGCACACCGTATTTGCCAGAGATTCCAGGCCAGCACCTTTCTTTCTTGCGTGCAATCACAGTCATGCCTTAGGAAAACCTAATCACTCCAATTGTGTGTCTTTCCTGCCCCTTCTCCTGAGAGAAAAGAAGGAGATGATGATTCCTTTGAGAACTAACGTGGCAGGAAGGAAAACTCTCGTATCTTATAGAGTGGCAGGAAAGGCACATCAGATATTCACCTGACAGTCCAGCCCTGCAGCTTTCTGTCTCTGCGCGAGGCACAAAAAAATCGTTTGAGGTCCCAGGACTGCAGCTTTTTCTCTCGGCGAAAAGCACAACCAGTCCTTAGCAGAAGCTCATCTTTCAGATTGTGTTTTTCTTCCCGCTTTTCTGCCGAGAAGCGAGACGGATGATGACATCTCCCAGACAAAGCAGCTGAAGACAAAAGCTTTTTGCTTGTGGAAAAGCACAGGGAAGGCCGAGCACACGCATCTGTTACTCTGGGCCTGCAGCTTTCTCTCTAGGCGAAAGGCGCTGTCGTTCCTTAGCGGAAACGAATCTCTCCGGCTGTGCCTTTCCACCCAGTTCCTCCCAGAATAGAAGTCCATGAAGATTACGTTGAGACATAATGTATTGAGACAGAAAACATTTGTGTCTTTTGGAGGGACAGGGAAGGCACATGGTTTTCACTTAAGATTGCAGGCCTTCTGCTGTCTCTCTTGCCTAGAAGCATCATGGCTCCTTAGGAGAAGCTCATCTCTCCACTTGTGATTTTCCTGCTAGTTGCCTGCCGAGAAGTGAAACGGATGAAGCTTTCTCCCACAAGACAAGAAGGTTTGCTCCTTGTGCTGGAGCCCTAAGGAAGGCACATCACATTCATCTGAGGTCCCAGGACCGCAGCTTTGTCTCTTGGCAAAAAGCTCAATCGTTTCCTAGGAGGAGCTCATATCTCAACTGCTGATCTTTCTGCCTGTTGTTTCCTGAGAAGTGAAGCTCATGATTGATTACTGCCAGGCTAAAGGAGCCAGGCTAGGAAATGCTTTTTTGCTGCTGGAAGGACAGGGAAGGCAGAAGGTATTCATCCGAGATTTCTGGTCGGCAGCTTTCTCTCTAGGCTGAAATCACTAGCGTTTCTCAGCAGAATCTCATCTCTCAAATTGGGCTTTTCCTCCCTCTACTCTCTTGGGAAGTGAAATGGATGAAGATTTCTCCCACAAGACAAAAAGCTTGCTCCTACGGGAGAGACAGGGAAGGCACACCGTATTTGCCAGAGATTCCAGGCCGGCACCTTTCTTTCTTGCGTGCAATCACAGTCATGCCTTAGGAAAACCTAATCACTTCAATTGTGTGTCTTTCCTGCCCCTTCTCCTGAGAGAAAAGAAGGAGATGATGATTCCTTTGAGAACTAACGTGGCAGGAAGGAAAACTCTCGTATCTTATAGAGGGGCAGGAAAGGCACATCAGCTATTCACCTGACAGTCCAGCCCTGCAGCTTTCTGTCTCGGCGCGAGGCACAAAGGCTCCTTAGCAGAAGCTCATCTTTCAACTTGCGGTGTTCTGCCAGTTCCCTGCTGAGCACTGAAATATAGGAAGACACCGCTCAGGTAAAATGTGTCAGGACAGAAAAGGCTTGTGTCTCTTGAAGAGACAGGGAAGGCACATCGTATTTATCTGAGATTCTCAGCGTGCATTTTTCTCTCTTGGCAAAAAGCAGAATCGTTTCTCATCAGAAGCTCGTCTTTCAAATTGCGTTTTTCTTCTCGGTTCTCTGCCGAGAGGAGAAACGGATGGTTATTTCTCCCAGAGGAAACATTAGGACACAAAAGCCTTTTATTTCTGGAAGCACGGGGAAGGCACATCATATTCGTTTGAGGTCCCAGGACTGCAGCTTTTTCTCTCGGCGAAAAGCACAACCAGTCCTTAGCAGAAGCTCATCTTTCAGATTGTGTTTTTCTTCCCGCTTTTCTGCCGAGAAGCGAGACGGATGATGACATCTCCCAGACAAAGCAGCTGAAGACAAAAGCTTTTTGCCTGTGGAAAAGCACTGGGAAGGCCCAGCATACGCATCTGTTATTCCGGGCCTGCAGCTTTCTCTCTAGGCGAAAGGCGCTGTCGTTCCTTAGCGGAAACGAATCTCTCCGGCTGTGCTTTTCCTCCCAGTTCCTCCCAGAATAGAAGTCCATGAAGATTACGTTGAGACATAATGTATTGAGACAGAAAACCTTTGTGTCTTTTGGAGGGACAGGGAAGGCACATGGTTTTCACTTAAGATTGCAGGCCTTCTGCTGTCTCTCTTGCCTAGAAGCATCATGGCTCCTTAGGAGAAGCTCATCTCTCCACTTGTGATTTTCCTGCTACTTGCCTGCCGAGAAGTGAAACGGAGGAAGCTTTCTCCCGCAAGACAGTAAGGTTTGCTCCTTGTGCTGAAGCCCTAAGGAAGGCACATCACATTCCTGTGAGATCCCAGGACCGCAGCTTTGTCTCTTGGCAAAAAGCTCAATCGTTTCTTAGGAGGAGCTCATATCTCAACTGCTGATCTTTCTGCCTGTTGTTTCCTGAGAAGTGAAGCTCATGATTGATTACTGCCAGGCTAAAGGAGCCAGGCTAGGAAATGCTTTTTTGCTGCTGGAAGGACAGGGAAGGCACAAGGTATTCGTCCGAGATTTCTGGTCGGCAGCTTTCTCTCTAGGCTGAAATCACTAGCGTTTCTCAGCAGAATCTCATCTCTCAAATTGGGCTTTTCCTCCCTCTACTCTCTTGGGAAGTGAAACGGATGAAGATTTCTCCCACAAGACAAAAAGCTTGCTCCTACGGGAGAGACAGGGAAGGCACACCGTATTTGCCAGAGATTCCAGGCCAGCACCTTTCTTTCTTGCGTGCAATCACAGTCATGCCTTAGGAAAACCTAATCACTCCAATTGTGTGTCTTTCCTGCCCCTTCTCCTGAGAGAAAAGAAGGAGATGATGATTCCTTTGAGAACTAACGTGGCAGGAAGGAAAACTCTCGTATCTTATAGAGTGGCAGGAAAGGCACATCAGATATTCACCTGACAGTCCAGCCCTGCAGCTTTCTGTCTCTGCGCGAGGCACAAAAAAATCGTTTGAGGTCCCAGGACTGCAGCTTTTTCTCTCGGCGAAAAGCACAACCAGTCCTTAGCAGAAGCTCATCTTTCAGATTGTGTTTTTCTTCCCGCTTTTCTGCCGAGAAGCGAGACGGATGATGACATCTCCCAGACAAAGCAGCTGAAGACAAAAGCTTTTTGCTTGTGGAAAAGCACAGGGAAGGCCGAGCACACGCATCTGTTACTCTGGGCCTGCAGCTTTCTCTCTAGGCGAAAGGCGCTGTCGTTCCTTAGCGGAAACGAATCTCTCCGGCTGTGCCTTTCCACCCAGTTCCTCCCAGAATAGAAGTCCATGAAGATTACGTTGAGACATAATGTATTGAGACAGAAAACATTTGTGTCTTTTGGAGGGACAGGGAAGGCACATGGTTTTCACTTAAGATTGCAGGCCTTCTGCTGTCTCTCTTGCCTAGAAGCATCATGGCTCCTTAGGAGAAGCTCATCTCTCCACTTGTGATTTTCCTGCTAGTTGCCTGCCGAGAAGTGAAACGGATGAAGCTTTCTCCCACAAGACAAGAAGGTTTGCTCCTTGTGCTGGAGCCCTAAGGAAGGCACATCACATTCATCTGAGGTCCCAGGACCGCAGCTTTGTCTCTTGGCAAAAAGCTCAATCGTTTCCTAGGAGGAGCTCATATCTCAACTGCTGATCTTTCTGCCTGTTGTTTCCTGAGAAGTGAAGCTCATGATTGATTACTGCCAGGCTAAAGGAGCCAGGCTAGGAAATGCTTTTTTGCTGCTGGAAGGACAGGGAAGGCAGAAGGTATTCATCCGAGATTTCTGGTCGGCAGCTTTCTCTCTAGGCTGAAATCACTAGCGTTTCTCAGCAGAATCTCATCTCTCAAATTGGGCTTTTCCTCCCTCTACTCTCTTGGGAAGTGAAATGGATGAAGATTTCTCCCACAAGACAAAAAGCTTGCTCCTACGGGAGAGACAGGGAAGGCACACCGTATTTGCCAGAGATTCCAGGCCGGCACCTTTCTTTCTTGCGTGCAATCACAGTCATGCCTTAGGAAAACCTAATCACTTCAATTGTGTGTCTTTCCTGCCCCTTCTCCTGAGAGAAAAGAAGGAGATGATGATTCCTTTGAGAACTAACGTGGCAGGAAGGAAAACTCTCGTATCTTATAGAGGGGCAGGAAAGGCACATCAGCTATTCACCTGACAGTCCAGCCCTGCAGCTTTCTGTCTCGGCGCGAGGCACAAAGGCTCCTTAGCAGAAGCTCATCTTTCAACTTGCGGTGTTCTGCCAGTTCCCTGCTGAGCACTGAAATATAGGAAGACACCGCTCAGGTAAAATGTGTCAGGACAGAAAAGGCTTGTGTCTCTTGAAGAGACAGGGAAGGCACATCGTATTTATCTGAGATTCTCAGCGTGCATTTTTCTCTCTTGGCAAAAAGCAGAATCGTTTCTCATCAGAAGCTCGTCTTTCAAATTGCGTTTTTCTTCTCGGTTCTCTGCCGAGAGGAGAAACGGATGGTTATTTCTCCCAGAGGAAACATTAGGACACAAAAGCCTTTTATTTCTGGAAGCACGGGGAAGGCACATCATATTCGTTTGAAGTCCCAGGACTGCAGCTTTTTCTCTCGGCGAAAAGCACAACCAGTCCTTAGCAGAAGCTCATCTTTCAGATTGTGTTTTTCTTCCCGCTTTTCTGCCGAGAAGCGAGACGGATGATGACATCTCCCAGACAAAGCAGCTGAAGACAAAAGCTTTTTGCTTGTGGAAAAGCACAGGGAAGGCCGAGCGTACGCATCTGTTATTCCGGGCCTGCAGCTTTCTCTCTAGGCGAAAGGCGCTGTCGTTCTTAGCGGAAACAAATCTCTCCGGCTGTGCTTTTCCTCCCAGTTCCTCCCAGAATAGAAGTCCATGAAGATTACGTTGAGACATAATGTATTGAGACAGAAAACATTTGTGTCTTTTGGAGGGACAGGGAAGGCACATGGTTTTCACTTAAGATTGCAGGCCTTCTGCTGTCTCTCTTGCCTAGAAGCATCATGGCTCCTTAGGAGAGGCTCATCTCTCCACTTGTGATTTTCCTGCTAGTTGCCTGCCGAGAAGTGAAACGGAGGAAGCTTTCTCCCGCAAGACAGTAAGGTTTGCTCCTTGTGCTGGAGCCCTAAGGAAGGCACATCACATTCCTGTGAGATCCCAGGACCGCAGCTTTGTCTCTTGGCAAAAAGCTCAATCGTTTCTTAGGAGGAGCTCATATCTCAACTGCTGATCTTTCTGCCTGTTGTTTCCTGAGAAGTGAAGCTCATGATTGATTACTGCCAGGCTAAAGGAGCCAGGCTAGGAAATGCTTTTTTGCTGCTGGAAGGACAGGGAAGGCACAAGGTATTCGTCCGAGATTTCTGGTCGGCAGCTTTCTCTCTAGGCTGAAATCACTAGCGTTTCTCAGCAGAATCTCATCTCTCAAATTGGGCTTTTCCTCCCTCTACTCTCTTGGGAAGTGAAACGGATGAAGATTTCTCCCACAAGACAAAAAGCTTGCTCCTACGGGAGAGACAGGGAAGGCACACCGTATTTGCCAGAGATTCCAGGCCGGCACCTTTCTTTCTTGCGTGCAATCACAGTCATGCCTTAGGAAAACCTAATCACTCCAATTGTGTGTCTTTCCTGCCCCTTCTCCTGAGAGAAAAGAAGGAGATGATGATTCCTTTGAGAACTAACGTGGCAGGAAGGAAAACTCTCGTATCTTATAGAGGGGCAGGAAAGGCACATCAGCTATTCACCTGACAGTCCAGCCCTGCAGCTTTCTGTCTCGGCGCGAGGCACAAAGGCTCCTTAGCAGAAGCTCGTCTTTCAACTTGCGGTGTTCTTCCAGTTCCCTGCTGAGCACTGAAATATAGGAAGACACCGCTCAGGTAAAATGTGTCAGGACAGAAAAGGCTTGTGTCTCTTGAAGGGACAGGGAAGGCAGATCGTATTTATCTGAAATTCTCAGCGTGCATTTTTCTCTCTTGGCAAAAAGCAGAATCGTTTCTCATCGGAAGCTCGTCTTTCAAATTGCGTTTTTCTTCTCGGTTCTCTGCCGAGAGGAGAAACGGATGGTTATTTCTCCCAGAGGAAACATTAGGACACAAAAGCCTTTTATTTCTGGAAGCACGGGGAAGGCACATCATATTCGTTTGAGGTCCCAGGACTGCAGCTTTTTCTCTCGGCGAAAAGCACAACCAGTCCTTAGCAGAAGCTCATCTTTCAGATTGTGTTTTTCTTCCCGCTTTTCTGCCGAGAAGCGAGACGGATGATGACATCTCCCAGACAAAGCAGCTGAAGACAAAAGCTTTTTGCTTGTGGAAAAGCACAGGGAAGGCCCAGCATACGCATCTGTTATTCCGGGCCTGCAGCTTTCTCTCTAGGCGAAAGGCGCTGTCGTTCCTTAGCGGAAACGAATCTCTCCGGCTGTGCTTTTCCTCCCAGTTCCTCCCAGAATAGAAGTCCATGAAGATTACGTTGAGACATAATGTATTGAGACAGAAAACCTTTGTGTCTTTTGGAGGGACAGGGAAGGCACATGGTTTTCACTTAAGATTGCAGGCCTTCTGCTGTCTCTCTTGCCTAGAAGCATCATGGCTCCTTAGGAGAAGCTCATCTCTCCACTTGTGATTTTCCTGCTACTTGCCTGCCGAGAAGTGAAACGGAGGAAGCTTTCTCCCGCAAGACAGTAAGGTTTGCTCCTTGTGCTGAAGCCCTAAGGAAGGCACATCACATTCCTGTGAGATCCCAGGACCGCAGCTTTGTCTCTTGGCAAAAAGCTCAATCGTTTCTTAGGAGGAGCTCATATCTCAACTGCTGATCTTTCTGCCTGTTGTTTCCTGAGAAGTGAAGCTCATGATTGATTACTGCCAGGCTAAAGGAGCCAGGCTAGGAAATGCTTTTTTGCTGCTGGAAGGACAGGGAAGGCACAAGGTATTCGTCCGAGATTTCTGGTCGGCAGCTTTCTCTCTAGGCTGAAATCACTAGCGTTTCTCAGCAGAATCTCATCTCTCAAATTGGGCTTTTCCTCCCTCTACTCTCTTGGGAAGTGAAACGGATGAAGATTTCTCCCACAAGACAAAAAGCTTGCTCCTACGGGAGAGACAGGGAAGGCACACCGTATTTGCCAGAGATTCCAGGCCAGCACCTTTCTTTCTTGCGTGCAATCACAGTCATGCCTTAGGAAAACCTAATCACTCCAATTGTGTGTCTTTCCTGCCCCTTCTCCTGAGAGAAAAGAAGGAGATGATGATTCCTTTGAGAACTAACGTGGCAGGAAGGAAAACTCTCGTATCTTATAGAGTGGCAGGAAAGGCACATCAGCTATTCACCTGACAGTCCAGCCCTGCAGCTTTCTGTCTCGGCGCGAGGCACAAAAATATATTCATTTGAGGTCCCAGGACTGCAGCTTTTTCTCTCGGTGAAAAACACTACTAGTCCTTAGCAGAGGCTCATCTTTCAGACTGTGTTTTTCTTCCCGCTTTTCTGCCGAGAAGCGAAATGGATGATGACATCTCCCAGACAAAACAGCTGAAGACAAAAGCTTTTTGCTTGTGGAAAAGCACAGGGAAGTCCGAGCATACGCATCTGTTATTCCGGGCCTGCAGCTTTCTCTCTAGGCGAAAGGCGCTGTCGTTCCTTAGCGGAAACGAATCTCTCCGGCTGTGCCTTTCCTCCCAGTTCCTCCAGAATAGAAGTCCATGAAGATTACGTTGAGACATAATGTATTGAGACAGAAAACCTTTGTGTCTTTTGGAGGGACAGGGAAGGCACATGGTTTTCACTTAAGATTGCAGGCCTTCTGCTGTCTCTCTTGCCTAGAAGCATCATGGCTCCTTAGGAGAGGCTCATCTCTCCACTTGTGATTTTCCTGCTAGTTGCCTGCCGAGAAGTGAAACGGAGGAAGCTTTCTCCCGCAAGACAGTAAGGTTTGCTCCTTGTGCTGGAGCCCTAAGGAAGGCACATCACATTCCTGTGAGATCCCAGGACCGCAGCTTTGTCTCTTGGCAAAAAGCTCAATCGTTTCTTAGGAGGAGCTCATATCTCAACTGCTGATCTTTCTGCCTGTTGTTTCCTGAGAAGTGAAGCTCATGATTGATTACTGCCAGGCTAAAGGAGCCAGGCTAGGAAATGCTTTTTTGCTGCTGGAAGGACAGGGAAGGCACAAGGTATTCGTCCGAGATTTCTGGTCGGCAGCTTTCTCTCTAGGCTGAAATCACTAGCGTTTCTCAGCAGAATCTCATCTCTCAAATTGGGCTTTTCCTCCCTCTACTCTCTTGGGAAGTGAAACGGATGAAGATTTCTCCCACAAGACAAAAATCTTGCTCCTACGGGAGAGACAGGGAAGGCACACCGTATTTGCCAGAGATTCCAGGCCGGCACCTTTCTTTCTTGCGTGCAATCACAGTCATGCCTTAGGAAAACCTAATCACTCCAATTGTGTGTCTTTCCTGCCCCTTCTCCTGAGAGAAAAGAAGGAGATGATGATTCCTTTGAGAACTAACGTGGCAGGAAGGAAAACTCTCGTATCTTATAGAGGGGCAGGAAAGGCACATCAGCTATTCACCTGACAGTCCAGCCCTGCAGCTTTCTGTCTCGGCGCGAGGCACAAAGGCTCCTTAGCAGAAGCTCGTCTTTCAACTTGCGGTGTTCTTCCAGTTCCCTGCTGAGCACTGAAATATAGGAAGACACCGCTCAGGTAAAATGTGTCAGGACAGAAAAGGCTTGTGTCTCTTGAAGGGACAGGGAAGGCAGATCGTATTTATCTGAAATTCTCAGCGTGCATTTTTCTCTCTTGGCAAAAAGCAGAATCGTTTCTCATCGGAAGCTCGTCTTTCAAATTGCGTTTTTCTTCTCGGTTCTCTGCCGAGAGGAGAAACGGATGGTTATTTCTCCCAGAGGAAACATTAGGACACAAAAGCCTTTTATTTCTGGAAGCACGGGGAAGGCACATCATATTCGTTTGAGGTCCCAGGACTGCAGCTTTTTCTCTCGGCGAAAAGCACAACCAGTCCTTAGCAGAAGCTCATCTTTCAGATTGTGTTTTTCTTCCCGCTTTTCTGCCGAGAAGCGAGACGGATGATGACATCTCCCAGACAAAGCAGCTGAAGACAAAAGCTTTTTGCTTGTGGAAAAGCACAGGGAAGGCCCAGCATACGCATCTGTTATTCCGGGCCTGCAGCTTTCTCTCTAGGCGAAAGGCGCTGTCGTTCCTTAGCGGAAACGAATCTCTCCGGCTGTGCTTTTCCTCCCAGTTCCTCCCAGAATAGAAGTCCATGAAGATTACGTTGAGACATAATGTATTGAGACAGAAAACCTTTGTGTCTTTTGGAGGGACAGGGAAGGCACATGGTTTTCACTTAAGATTGCAGGCCTTCTGCTGTCTCTCTTGCCTAGAAGCATCATGGCTCCTTAGGAGAAGCTCATCTCTCCACTTGTGATTTTCCTGCTACTTGCCTGCCGAGAAGTGAAACGGAGGAAGCTTTCTCCCGCAAGACAGTAAGGTTTGCTCCTTGTGCTGAAGCCCTAAGGAAGGCACATCACATTCCTGTGAGATCCCAGGACCGCAGCTTTGTCTCTTGGCAAAAAGCTCAATCGTTTCTTAGGAGGAGCTCATATCTCAACTGCTGATCTTTCTGCCTGTTGTTTCCTGAGAAGTGAAGCTCATGATTGATTACTGCCAGGCTAAAGGAGCCAGGCTAGGAAATGCTTTTTTGCTGCTGGAAGGACAGGGAAGGCACAAGGTATTCGTCCGAGATTTCTGGTCGGCAGCTTTCTCTCTAGGCTGAAATCACTAGCGTTTCTCAGCAGAATCTCATCTCTCAAATTGGGCTTTTCCTCCCTCTACTCTCTTGGGAAGTGAAACGGATGAAGATTTCTCCCACAAGACAAAAAGCTTGCTCCTACGGGAGAGACAGGGAAGGCACACCGTATTTGCCAGAGATTCCAGGCCAGCACCTTTCTTTCTTGCGTGCAATCACAGTCATGCCTTAGGAAAACCTAATCACTCCAATTGTGTGTCTTTCCTGCCCCTTCTCCTGAGAGAAAAGAAGGAGATGATGATTCCTTTGAGAACTAACGTGGCAGGAAGGAAAACTCTCGTATCTTATAGAGTGGCAGGAAAGGCACATCAGCTATTCACCTGACAGTCCAGCCCTGCAGCTTTCTGTCTCGGCGCGAGGCACAAAAATATATTCATTTGAGGTCCCAGGACTGCAGCTTTTTCTCTCGGTGAAAAACACTACTAGTCCTTAGCAGAGGCTCATCTTTCAGACTGTGTTTTTCTTCCCGCTTTTCTGCCGAGAAGCGAAATGGATGATGACATCTCCCAGACAAAACAGCTGAAGACAAAAGCTTTTTGCTTGTGGAAAAGCACAGGGAAGTCCGAGCATACGCATCTGTTATTCCGGGCCTGCAGCTTTCTCTCTAGGCGAAAGGCGCTGTCGTTCCTTAGCGGAAACGAATCTCTCCGGCTGTGCCTTTCCTCCCAGTTCCTCCAGAATAGAAGTCCATGAAGATTACGTTGAGACATAATGTATTGAGACAGAAAACCTTTGTGTCTTTTGGAGGGACAGGGAAGGCACATGGTTTTCACTTAAGATTGCAGGCCTTCTGCTGTCTCTCTTGCCTAGAAGCATCATGGCTCCTTAGGAGAGGCTCATCTCTCCACTTGTGATTTTCCTGCTAGTTGCCTGCCGAGAAGTGAAACGGAGGAAGCTTTCTCCCGCAAGACAGTAAGGTTTGCTCCTTGTGCTGGAGCCCTAAGGAAGGCACATCACATTCCTGTGAGATCCCAGGACCGCAGCTTTGTCTCTTGGCAAAAAGCTCAATCGTTTCTTAGGAGGAGCTCATATCTCAACTGCTGATCTTTCTGCCTGTTGTTTCCTGAGAAGTGAAGCTCATGATTGATTACTGCCAGGCTAAAGGAGCCAGGCTAGGAAATGCTTTTTTGCTGCTGGAAGGACAGGGAAGGCACAAGGTATTCGTCCGAGATTTCTGGTCGGCAGCTTTCTCTCTAGGCTGAAATCACTAGCGTTTCTCAGCAGAATCTCATCTCTCAAATTGGGCTTTTCCTCCCTCTACTCTCTTGGGAAGTGAAACGGATGAAGATTTCTCCCACAAGACAAAAATCTTGCTCCTACGGGAGAGACAGGGAAGGCACACCGTATTTGCCAGAGATTCCAGGCCGGCACCTTTCTTTCTTGCGTGCAATCACAGTCATGCCTTAGGAAAACCTAATCACTCCAATTGTGTGTCTTTCCTGCCCCTTCTCCTGAGAGAAAAGAAGGAGATGATGATTCCTTTGAGAACTAACGTGGCAGGAAGGAAAACTCTCGTATCTTATAGAGGGGCAGGAAAGGCACATCAGCTATTCACCTGACAGTCCAGCCCTGCAGCTTTCTGTCTCGGCGCGAGGCACAAAGGCTCCTTAGCAGAAGCTCGTCTTTCAACTTGCGGTGTTCTTCCAGTTCCCTGCTGAGCACTGAAATATAGGAAGACACCGCTCAGGTAAAATGTGTCAGGACAGAAAAGGCTTGTGTCTCTTGAAGGGACAGGGAAGGCAGATCGTATTTATCTGAAATTCTCAGCGTGCATTTTTCTCTCTTGGCAAAAAGCAGAATCGTTTCTCATCGGAAGCTCGTCTTTCAAATTGCGTTTTTCTTCTCGGTTCTCTGCCGAGAGGAGAAACGGATGGTTATTTCTCCCAGAGGAAACATTAGGACACAAAAGCCTTTTATTTCTGGAAGCACGGGGAAGGCACATCATATTCGTTTGAGGTCCCAGGACTGCAGCTTTTTCTCTCGGCGAAAAGCACAACCAGTCCTTAGCAGAAGCTCATCTTTCAGATTGTGTTTTTCTTCCCGCTTTTCTGCCGAGAAGCGAGACGGATGATGACATCTCCCAGACAAAGCAGCTGAAGACAAAAGCTTTTTGCTTGTGGAAAAGCACAGGGAAGGCCCAGCATACGCATCTGTTATTCCGGGCCTGCAGCTTTCTCTCTAGGCGAAAGGCGCTGTCGTTCCTTAGCGGAAACGAATCTCTCCGGCTGTGCTTTTCCTCCCAGTTCCTCCCAGAATAGAAGTCCATGAAGATTACGTTGAGACATAATGTATTGAGACAGAAAACCTTTGTGTCTTTTGGAGGGACAGGGAAGGCACATGGTTTTCACTTAAGATTGCAGGCCTTCTGCTGTCTCTCTTGCCTAGAAGCATCATGGCTCCTTAGGAGAAGCTCATCTCTCCACTTGTGATTTTCCTGCTACTTGCCTGCCGAGAAGTGAAACGGAGGAAGCTTTCTCCCGCAAGACAGTAAGGTTTGCTCCTTGTGCTGAAGCCCTAAGGAAGGCACATCACATTCCTGTGAGATCCCAGGACCGCAGCTTTGTCTCTTGGCAAAAAGCTCAATCGTTTCTTAGGAGGAGCTCATATCTCAACTGCTGATCTTTCTGCCTGTTGTTTCCTGAGAAGTGAAGCTCATGATTGATTACTGCCAGGCTAAAGGAGCCAGGCTAGGAAATGCTTTTTTGCTGCTGGAAGGACAGGGAAGGCACAAGGTATTCGTCCGAGATTTCTGGTCGGCAGCTTTCTCTCTAGGCTGAAATCACTAGCGTTTCTCAGCAGAATCTCATCTCTCAAATTGGGCTTTTCCTCCCTCTACTCTCTTGGGAAGTGAAACGGATGAAGATTTCTCCCACAAGACAAAAAGCTTGCTCCTACGGGAGAGACAGGGAAGGCACACCGTATTTGCCAGAGATTCCAGGCCAGCACCTTTCTTTCTTGCGTGCAATCACAGTCATGCCTTAGGAAAACCTAATCACTCCAATTGTGTGTCTTTCCTGCCCCTTCTCCTGAGAGAAAAGAAGGAGATGATGATTCCTTTGAGAACTAACGTGGCAGGAAGGAAAACTCTCGTATCTTATAGAGTGGCAGGAAAGGCACATCAGCTATTCACCTGACAGTCCAGCCCTGCAGCTTTCTGTCTCGGCGCGAGGCACAAAAATATATTCATTTGAGGTCCCAGGACTGCAGCTTTTTCTCTCGGTGAAAAACACTACTAGTCCTTAGCAGAGGCTCATCTTTCAGACTGTGTTTTTCTTCCCGCTTTTCTGCCGAGAAGCGAAATGGATGATGACATCTCCCAGACAAAACAGCTGAAGACAAAAGCTTTTTGCTTGTGGAAAAGCACAGGGAAGTCCGAGCATACGCATCTGTTATTCCGGGCCTGCAGCTTTCTCTCTAGGCGAAAGGCGCTGTCGTTCCTTAGCGGAAACGAATCTCTCCGGCTGTGCCTTTCCTCCCAGTTCCTCCAGAATAGAAGTCCATGAAGATTACGTTGAGACATAATGTATTGAGACAGAAAACCTTTGTGTCTTTTGGAGGGACAGGGAAGGCACATGGTTTTCACTTAAGATTGCAGGCCTTCTGCTGTCTCTCTTGCCTAGAAGCATCATGGCTCCTTAGGAGAAGCTCATCTCTCCACTTGTGATTTTCCTGCTAGTTGCCTGCCGAGAAGTGAAACGGAGGAAGCTTTCTCCCGCAAGACAGTAAGGCTTGATCCTTGTGCTGGAGCCCTAAGGAAGGCACATCACATTCCTGTGAGATCCCAGGACCGCAGCTTTGTCTCTTGGCAAAAAGCTCAATCGTTTCTTAGGAGGAGCTCATATCTCAACTGCTGATCTTTCTGCCTGTTGTTTCCTGAGAAGTGAAGCTCATGATTGATTACTGCCAGGCTAAAGGAGCCAGGCTAGGAAGTGCTTTTTTGCTGCTGGAAGGACAGGGAAGGCACAAGGTATTCATCCGAGATTTCTGGTCGGCAGCTTTCTCTCTAGGCTGAAATCACTAGCGTTTCTCAGCAGAATCTCATCTCTCAAATTGGGCTTTTCCTCCCTCTACTCTCTTGGGAAGTGAAACGGATGAAGATTTCTCTCACAAGACAAAAAGCTTGCTCCTACGGGAGAGACAGGGAAGGCACACCGTATTTGCCAGAGATTCCAGGCCGGCACCTTTCTTTCTTGCGTGCAATCACAGTCATGCCTTAGGAAAACCTAATCACTCCAATTGTGTGTCTTTCCTGCCCCTTCTCCTGAGAGAAAAGAAGGAGATGATGATTCCTTTGAGAACTAACGTGGCAGGAAGGAAAACTCTCGTATCTTATAGAGTGGCAGGAAAGGCACATCAGATATTCACCTGACAGTCCAGCCCTGCAGCTTTCTGTCTCTGCGCGAGGCACAAAAAAATCGTTTGAGGTCCCAGGACTGCAGCTTTTTCTCTCGGCGAAAAGCACAACCAGTCCTTAGCAGAAGCTCATCTTTCAGATTGTGTTTTTCTTCCCGCTTTTCTGCCGAGAAGCGAGACGGATGATGACATCTCCCAGACAAAGCAGCTGAAGACAAAAGCTTTTTGCTTGTGGAAAAGCACAGGGAAGGCCGAGCACACGCATCTGTTACTCTGGGCCTGCAGCTTTCTCTCTAGGCGAAAGGCGCTGTCGTTCCTTAGCGGAAACGAATCTCTCCGGCTGTGCCTTTCCACCCAGTTCCTCCCAGAATAGAAGTCCATGAAGATTACGTTGAGACATAATGTATTGAGACAGAAAACATTTGTGTCTTTTGGAGGGACAGGGAAGGCACATGGTTTTCACTTAAGATTGCAGACCTTCTGCTGTCTCTCTTGCCTAGAAGCATCATGGCTCCTTAGGAGAAGCTCATCTCTCCACTTGTGATTTTCCTGCTAGTTGCCTGCCGAGAAGTGAAACGGATGAAGCTTTCTCCCACAAGACAAGAAGGTTTGCTCCTTGTGCTGGAGCCCTAAGGAAGGCACATCACATTCATCTGAGGTCCCAGGACCGCAGCTTTGTCTCTTGGCAAAAAGCTCAATCGTTTCTTAGGAGGAGCTCATATCTCAACTGCTGATCTTTCTGCCTGTTGTTTCCTGAGAAGTGAAGCTCATGATTGATTACTGCCAGGCTAAAGGAGCCAGGCTAGGAAATGCTTTTTTGCTGCTGGAAGGACAGGGAAGGCAGAAGGTATTCATCCGAGATTTCTGGTCGGCAGCTTTCTCTCTAGGCTGAAATCACTAGCGTTTCTCAGCAGAATCTCATCTCTCAAATTGTGCTTTTCCTCCCTCTACTCTCTTGGGAAGTGAAATGGATGAAGATTTCTCCCACAAGACAAAAAGCTTGCTCCTACGGGAGAGACAGGGAAGGCACACCGTATTTGCCAGAGATTCCAGGCCGGCACCTTTCTTTCTTGCGTGCAATCACAGTCATGCCTTAGGAAAACCTAATCACTTCAATTGTGTGTCTTTCCTGCCCCTTCTCCTGAGAGAAAAGAAGGAGATGATGATTCCTTTGAGAACTAACGTGGCAGGAAGGAAAACTCTCGTATCTTATAGAGGGGCAGGAAAGGCACATCAGATATTCACCTGACAGTCCAGCCCTGCAGCTTTCTGTCTCGGCGCGAGGCACAAAGGCTCCTTAGCAGAAGCTCATCATTCAACTTGCGGTGTTCTTCCAGTTCCCTGCTGAGCACTGAAATATAGGAAGACACCGCTCAGGTAAAATGTGTCGGGACAGAAAAGGCTTGTGTCTCTTGAAGAGACAGGGAAGGCACATCGTATTTATCTGAGATTCTCAGCGTGCATTTTTCTCTCTTGGCAAAAAGCAGAATCGTTTCTCATCAGAAGCTCGTCTTTCAAATTGCCTTTTTCTTCTCGGTTCTCTGCCAAGAGGAGAAACGGATGGTTATTTCTCCCAGAGGAAACATTAGGACACAAAAGCCTTTTATTTCTGGAAGCACGGGGAAGGCACATCATATTCGTTTGAGGTCCCAGGACTGCAGCTTTTTCTCTCGGCGAAAAGCACAACCAGTCCTTAGCAGAAGCTCATCTTTCAGATTGTGTTTTTCTTCCCGCTTTTCTGCCGAGAAGCGAGACGGATGATGACATCTCCCAGACAAAGCAGCTGAAGACAAAAGCTTTTTGCTTGTGGAAAAGCACAGGGAAGGCCGAGCATACTCATCTGTTATTCCGGGCCTGCAGCTTTCTCTCTAGGCGAAAGGCGCTGTCGTTCCTTAGCGGAAACGAATCTCTCCGGCTGTGCTTTTCCTCCCAGTTCCTCCCAGAATAGAAGTCCATGAAGATTACGTTGAGACATAATGTATTGAGACAGAAAACATTTGTGTCTTTTGGAGGGACAGGGAAGGCACATGGTTTTCACTTAAGATTGCAGGCCTTCTGCTGTCTCTCTTGCCTAGAAGCATCATGGCTCCTTAGGAGAAGCTCATCTCTCCACTTGTGATTTTCCTGCTAGTTGCCTGCCGAGAAGTGAAACGGATGAAGCTTCCTCACGCAAGACAAGAAGGTTTGCTCCTTGTGCTGGAGCCCTAAGGAAGGCACATCACATTCATCTGAGGTCCCAGGACCGCAGCTTTGTCTCTTGGCAAAAAGCTCAATCGTTTCTTAGGAGGAGCTCATATCTCAACTGCTGATCTTTCTGCCTGTTGTTTCCTGAGAAGTGAAGCTCATGAGTGATTACTGCCAGGCTAAAGGAGCCAGGCTAGGAAATGCTTTTTTGCCGCTGGAAGGACAGGGAAGGCACAAGGTATTCATCCGAGATTTCTGGTCGGCAGCTTTCTCTCTAGGCTGAAATCACTAGCGTTTCTCAGCAGAATCTCATCTCTCAAATTGGGCTTTTCCTCCCTCTACTCTCTTGGGAAGTGAAACGGATGAAGATTTCTCCCACAAGACAAAAAGCTTGCTCCTACGGGAGAGACAGGGAAGGCACACCGTATTTGCCAGAGATTCCAGGCCGGCACCTTTCTTGCTTGCGTGCAATCACAGTCATGCCTTAGGAAAACCTAATCACTCCAATTGTGTGTCTTTCCTGCCCCTTCTCCTGAGAGAAAAGAAGGAGATGATGATTCCTTTGAGAACTAACGTGGCAGGAAGGAAAACTCTCGTATCTTATAGAGGGGCAGGAAAGGCACATCAGATATTCACCTGACAGTCCAGCCCTGCAGCTTTCTGTCTCGGCGCGAGGCACAAAGGCTCCTTAGCAGAAGCTCATCATTCAACTTGCGGTGTTCTTCCAGTTCCCTGCTGAGCACTGAAATATAGGAAGACACCGCTCAGGTAAAATGTGTCGGGACAGAAAAGGCTTGTGTCTCTTGAAGAGACAGGGAAGGCACATCGTATTTATCTGAGATTCTCAGCGTGCATTTTTCTCTCTTGGCAAAAAGCAGAATCGTTTCTCATCAGAAGCTCGTCTTTCAAATTGCCTTTTTCTTCTCGGTTCTCTGCCGAGAGGAGAAACGGATGGTTATTTCTCCCAGAGGAAACATTAGGACACAAAAGCCTTTTATTTCTGGAAGCACGGGGAAGGCACATCATATTCGTTTGAGGTCCCAGGACTGCAGCTTTTTCTCTCGGCGAAAAGCACAACCAGTCCTTAGCAGAAGCTCATCTTTCAGATTGTGTTTTTCTTCCCGCTTTTCTGCCGAGAAGCGAGACGGATGATGACATCTCCCAGACAAAGCAGCTGAAGACAAAAGCTTTTTGCTTGTGGAAAAGCACAGGGAAGGCCGAGCATACTCATCTGTTATTCCGGGCCTGCAGCTTTCTCTCTAGGCGAAAGGCGCTGTCGTTCCTTAGCGGAAACGAATCTCTCCGGCTGTGCTTTTCCTCCCAGTTCCTCCCAGAATAGAAGTCCATGAAGATTACGTTGAGACATAATGTATTGAGACAGAAAACATTTGTGTCTTTTGGAGGGACAGGGAAGGCACATGGTTTTCACTTAAGATTGCAGGCCTTCTGCTGTCTCTCTTGCCTAGAAGCATCATGGCTCCTTAGGAGAAGCTCATCTCTCCACTTGTGATTTTCCTGCTAGTTGCCTGCCGAGAAGTGAAACGGATGAAGCTTCCTCACGCAAGACAAGAAGGTTTGCTCCTTGTGCTGGAGCCCTAAGGAAGGCACATCACATTCATCTGAGGTCCCAGGACCGCAGCTTTGTCTCTTGGCAAAAAGCTCAATCGTTTCTTAGGAGGAGCTCATATCTCAACTGCTGATCTTTCTGCCTGTTGTTTCCTGAGAAGTGAAGCTCATGAGTGATTACTGCCAGGCTAAAGGAGCCAGGCTAGGAAATGCTTTTTTGCCGCTGGAAGGACAGGGAAGGCACAAGGTATTCATCCGAGATTTCTGGTCGGCAGCTTTCTCTCTAGGCTGAAATCACTAGCGTTTCTCAGCAGAATCTCATCTCTCAAATTGGGCTTTTCCTCCCTCTACTCTCTTGGGAAGTGAAACGGATGAAGATTTCTCCCACAAGACAAAAAGCTTGCTCCTACGGGAGAGACAGGGAAGGCACACCGTATTTGCCAGAGATTCCAGGCCGGCACCTTTCTTGCTTGCGTGCAATCACAGTCATGCCTTAGGAAAACCTAATCACTCCAATTGTGTGTCTTTCCTGCCCCTTCTCCTGAGAGAAAAGAAGGAGATGATGATTCCTTTGAGAACTAACGTGGCAGGAAGGAAAACTCTCGTATCTTATAGAGGGGCAGGAAAGGCACATCAGATATTCACCTGACAGTCCAGCCCTGCAGCTTTCTGTCTCGGCGCGAGGCACAAAGGTTCCTTAGCAGAAGCTCGTGTTTCAACTTGCGGTGTTCTTCCAGTTCCCTGCTGAGCACTGAAATATAGGAAGTCACCGCTCAGGTAAAATGTGTCAGGACAGAAAAGGCTTGTGTCTCTTGAAGGGACAGGGAAGGCAGATCGTATTTATCTGAAATTCTCAGCGTGCATTTTTCTCTCTTGGCAAAAAGCAGAATCGTTTCTCATCAGAAGCTCGTCTTTCAAATTGCGTTTTTCTTCTCGGTTCTCTGCCGAGAGGAGAAACGAATGGTTATTTCTCCCAGAGGAAACATTAGGACACAAAAGCCTTTTATTTCTGGAAGCACGGGGAAGGCACATCATATTCGTTTGAGGTCCCAGGACTGCAGCTTTTTCTCTCGGCGAAAAGCACAACCAGTCCTTAGCAGAAGCTCATCTTTCAGATTGTGTTTTTCTTCCCGGTTTTCTGCCGAGAAGCGAGACGGATGATGACATCTTCCAGACAAAGCAGCTGAAGACAAAAGCTTTTTGCTTGTGGAAAAGCACAGGGAAGGCCCAGCATACGCATCTGTTATTCCGGGCCTGCAGGTTTCTCTCTAGGCGAAAGGCGCTGTCGTTCTTTAGCAGAAACGAATCTCTCCGGCTGTGCTTTTCCTCCCAGTTCCTCCCAGAATAGAAGTCCATGAAGCTTACGTTGAGACATAATGTATTGAGACAGAAAACATTTGTGTCTTTTGGAGGGACAGGGAAGGCACATGGTTTTCACTTAAGATTGCAGGCCTTCTGCTGTCTCTCTTGCCTAGAAGCATCATGGCTCCTTAGGAGAAGCTCATCTCTCCACTTGTGATTTTCCTGCTAGTTGCCTGCCGAGAAGTGAAACGGAGGAAGCTTTCTCCCGCAAGATAGTAAGGCTTGATCCTTGTGCTGGAGCCCTAAGGAAGGCACATCACATTCATCTGAGGTCCCAGGACCGCAGCTTTGTCTCTTGGCAAAAAGCTCAATCGTTTCTTAGGAGGAGCTCATATCTCAACTGCTGATCTTTCTGCCTGTTGTTTCCTGAGAAGTGAAGCTCATGATTGATTACTGCCAGGCTAAAGGAGCCAGGCTAGGAAATGCTTTTTTGCTGCTGGAAGGACAGGGAAAGCAGAAGGTATTCATCCGAGATTTCTGGTCGGCAGCTTTCTCTCTAGGCTGAAATCACTAGCGTTTCTCAGCAGAATCTCATCTCTCAAATTGGGCTTTTCCTCCCTCTACTCTCTTGGGAAGTGAAACGGATGAAGATTTCTCCCACAAGACAAAAAGCTTGCTCCTACGGGAGAGACAGGGAAGGCACACCATATTTGCCAGAGATTCCAGGCCGGCACCTTTCTTTCCTGCGTGCAATCACAGTCATGCCTTAGGAAAACCTAATCACTCCAATTGTGTGTCTTTCCTGCCCCTTCTCCTGAGAGAAAAGAAGGAGATGATGATTCCTTTGAGAACTAACGTGGCAGGAAGGAAAACTCTCGTATCTTATAGAGGGGCAGGAAAGGCACATCAGATATTCACCTGACAGTCTAGCCCTGCAACTTTCTGTCTCGGCGTGAAGCCCAACTGCTCCTTAGCAGAAGCTCGTCTTTCAACTTGCGATGTTCTTCCAGTTCCCTGCTGAGTACTGAAATATAGGAAGACACCGCTCAGGCAAAATGTGTCAGGACTGAAAATGCTTGTGTCTTTTCAAGGGACGTGGAAGGCAGATCGTATTTATCTGCGGTTCTAGGCATGCATTTTTCTCTCTTGGCAAAAAGCACAATCGTTTCTCATCAGAAGCTCGTCTTTCAAATTGCGTTTTTCTTCTCAGTTCTCTGTCGAGAGGAGAAACGGATGGTTATTTCTCCCAGACGAAACATTAGGAGAGAAAATTGTTTTTCTTCTGGAAGCACGGGGAAGGTATATCATATTCGTCTGATATCCCAGGACTGCAACTTTGTCTCTCGTCAAAAGCACAACCAATCCTTAGCAGAAGCTCATCTTTCAAACTGCGTTTTTCTTCCTGGTTCTTTGCCGAGAAGCGAAACAGTTGACGACATCTCCTAGAGTAAGGGGCTGAAGATAAAAGCTTTTTGCTTGTGGAAAAGCACAGGGAAGGCAGAGCATATTCATCTGATGTCCTGGGCCTGGAGGTTTCTATCTAAACGAAAGACGGCATGATTTCTTAGCAGAAACTAATCTCTCCAGTTGTGCTTTTCTTCCCATTTCTCTATTGAGAGGTCTAAAATATGAAGAGTACTTTGACACGTAAGGGAGGTGGCACGAGAGAAAAATGCCAGTGTTTTTTGGAGGGACAGGTGAGGCACATCGTATTCATCTAACATGCCAGACCTTCTTTTTTCTTGTGAGAAACACCATGAGTCCTTAGCTGAAGCTCGCCCTGCAAATTACTGTTTTCTTCCAAGTCCTCTGCCGAGAATAGAAATGGGTGATGATTCCTTCCATACTAAATATGCGAGGATGCAAAGATCCTGAATCTTTTTGAGGGATAGAGAATGCACAAAAGAATCTTATAGGCCAGGCTTGCAGCTTTCTCTCTTGGGGTGAACTATAGCAGCACTATAGTTTCTCATTCTCTCAAATTGTGTTTGCCTCCCTGTTCTCTCATGAAGTGAAAAGGAAGAAGATTTCTACGAAAAGAAAAAAGCTTGCCTCCTTTGGAAAGTGTCCTAGTTCAGCAGGAGGGACCAGCTAACCCTGTGTGGGGGTGATCAAAGCTGTGTATTCTACCCCCTCTATTCATTCCCCAAGGACAATGGGCCATTAGCAGCAGCTGCCCAGGGAGCCATTATCACCGTCACACCCAGCCTGAGGGGGGCGGAGCTGCTAATGGGCCATCAACAGTTCAATACTCCCTGGCTCCCAGAGTTGATCACCCATTTTGTGAGTCCCCTCCCAGGGGGAGGGACTGGGTGCTCCCTGAGGGTACATAAGTGGTGGGTAAGAAGACCTCGGGAACTTCTCGTCGGATCCAGAGGAGCAGCAGGACCTTGACAGGAGGAGATCACCGCTCTCGCTCAGACCACAGCCCTCGCCTGCACCAACAGGTTTTTCATTTCCTTTTGCTCTGGACTTGAGGGAACCACAGGGGTCTCAGCACAAGGGCAAACAAACCCCCTTGGGTTTGTGCCCCAGGACACTGGGTTATACTGCTGGGGTTTTGTGAGTTGAAAGCAATTTCCCTTTTGTGTCAGTGTTGTTATTGTAATATTATTATTAAATTTTAGCTCTGACTTATACTCTCTCTCGTGGTGAGTTCATTTCCCCTGCTGGTTTGCCTTTAAACCAGCACAGAAGGACAGACACCGACCCAAGCAGAGAGAAAGACTAAGAACAAACATTTTACTTCCCTAAGAAAACACGGTGGTAAGACGGTGCTCTGGGCCTGGTCCTCCCGTCTCTCCCAGGACAGCACAGTGCATCCTCCTGAGTTCACCACTAGAAGGAACTGGCGAAGTCACTCCCACACTGGCTTTTACAGGGCTTTTATCAAGATTGGCAGCAGCTGGTCAGGAACTAAGCTTAGCAGGCGTCCCCACAGAGCCAACACAGTCTCGATGAAAAGGATGAGTGTCTCTCAGCCCACCGGTCCTATTTTCTCCATTTTATTGGCTCTTCTTTATGCTATGTAGGGCCTGTCCATAGCATAAGGTGATGCCTGGGTGGCAGCCAAACACCATCTATTCATTACATAATTGTCAACAGTCTGCGTATATCCTACTGTAGGGTAGAGGGGCATATGACCCCTGCCCTTATAATCTTCCTCTCATCTTCAGCTGCCTCATCTCCCTGTACATCCTCTACCACTGTATTGCAAACAACTTTGTGTCTCTCTTGCACCGTGGAGCCAAGCCAGAGTAACTCAGCTCCGGTAATAGGGAACATCTGGTGCCTTGCTAGTGTTACAAGAGACCATACAGTTACTTTGTACAATACTTTGACTGGTTTCACACCTTACTATAATTATCCTGCATGCCTCTATGCTCCATTTATCATCTAAATTAAAAGGACTCCTCCTACCCTAGGGGGAAGACATGAAGAAATGGAATGGTGAACCCACCTTCAAGCTTGACGCCCAGGTACACAAATTGAGAGGGAAGAGAGCTAGTGAGAAAGCTGTCCACGCATTTGCTGCAGAGACCCCAGAAAGAAATCAGCGCCCTCTGAAACACAAAAGGATTGAGAGTAACTCCTTTGATCCTGGTGAGGGAACATTTGGTCTGGCATCACAAAGGTCAGACAGTGAGTACTCTGACCAGGAACAGGAACAGAGGGGCCCTGCCTTCAGCCAGGAGGAGGAAAGAGATGACCAACTTTACTGGACTGTGTGGATTCAATGGTTCCCCACATCAGATCTGCAGAGATATAGATATGGGTGCACAGTGAACATTGATGCCATTGAGGCCTAGAAAGTGCAGAGCCCTTCTGGACCTCTGGAGGGACAGGGCCATATAAGGAATTATTAATGATAGAGGCAGAAGTGAGTTGAACAGGTGATAAGTGGGAGAGCACCCCACTGTGACTGCCCCAGAGGCCCCTTGCATCTTTGGTATTGATTACCTCAGGAGAGGATACTTCAAAGTTCCTTCAAAGACGGGCTTTTGGTGTAGCTACAGTGGCTACAGAGAAATTCAAACAATTATCTACCCTGCCTGGCCTCTCTGAAGATCATTCTGTTGTGGGAATATTGCAAGTCAGAGACTAACAAGTGCCAATTGCCACCACAACTGTGCATCAATGACAATACTGAACAAACCTAGACTCTGTGCTTCCCATCCATAAGATAACTTGATGGCTAGAAAGCCAAGGGGTGGTCAGCAACACCCACTCACCCCTTAAAAGCCCCATCTGGCCCGTGTGCAAGTCTGATGGAGAATGGATACGGACTGTGGGCTATCATGGCTTGAATGAAGTTACCCCACTACTGAGTGCCACTGTGTCAGGTGTGTTGGAGCTCCAGTATGAACTGAAGTCCCACGCAGGGACGTAGTACACCACACTGATATTGCAAATGAATTCTTCTCCATCTCCGTAGCAGCAGAGTGCAGACTGCAGTTCGGTTGCACCTGGAAGGGCGTGCGGTATGTCTGGAACATACCGCCACAGGGATGGAAACACAGTCCCACCATTTGCCATGGACTGATCCAGGATACACTGGAGAAGGGTGAGGCTCTGGAACACCTACGATAGAGTGATGACACCATTGTATGTGGGACACAGCAAAGGAAGTTTTGGAGAAAGGAAAGAAAATCATCCAGATTCTTCTCAGAGCCAGTCTCACCCTCAGAAAGAGGAGGATCAAGGCACCTGCCAGAGACATCCAGTTCTTGGGGGTGAAATGGCAAGATGGACATTTTCACGTTCCAAAAGTAGTCATCAACAAGATCAAAGCGATGGCTCCACTGACCAGCAAGAAGGAAACACAAGCTTTCCTGGGTGCCATAGGTTTCCGGAGGAGGCCACATCCCTGAGTATGGCCAAATCATATGCGCACTCTACTTAGTGACTTGAAAGAATGAATTACACTGCAGCCCCGAACAGCAGCAAGCCTTTAAACAGATCAAGCAGGAGACGGCACATGCTGTGGCCATTGGACCAGTCAAGACAGAACCAAACATGAAAAATGTACTTTATTCTGCAGCCAGGGCTAATCATCCTTCCTGGAGTCTCTGACAAGAGGTGCCTGGTGAGGCCCAAGGCTGACCACTCAGATTCTGGAGCCAAACATACAGATTTGAAGCCAAATACACCCCCACAGAGCAGGAGTTCCTGGTGGCTTATGAAGGAGTACAAGCAGCCTCAGAGGCGACTGGCACAGAAGCACAGCTTCTCCTGACATCCAGTTGTCTGTTCTGAGCTGGATGTTCAAGGCAAAGGCATCATGCCACTGAAGGTGCATGGAGTAAGTGGATTGCTCTCATCACACTGCGTGCCTGGTTTGGAAATTAAAAAACACGTAACTCCCCACTCCCTACCAAACTCAATTTCCCCGAGACCAACCCAAGCAGAGAGAAAGACTAAGAACAAACATTTTACTTCCCTAAGAAAACACGGTGGTAAGACGGTGCTCTGGGCCTGGTCCTCCTGTCCCTCCCAGGACAGCACACTGCATCCTCCTGGGTCCACCACTAGAAGGAACTGGCTAAGTCACTCCCACACCGGCTTTTACATTTTGAGATGATGTCAGAATATGGTATGGAACACTAGCAGCTATAGCAGTCAGCTGTCAGTGGGCCCAGCCCAGCTCAAGTCAGCTGATAGTCCCAGGACTAGTCTGAAATCCAAAGCCTAAATTTAGGCCTACCTAGCTAAAGCTAAAGCTGTTGTTATGACAACAGCCTTTATTGCAATCCTAGCTAGCAAAAGAGAAGAAAAGGGTGCAATACTTGATAAAAGCATACCAAAAGGATACAAAACATTGGCTCTTTCAGTAAGCAGTAAGCGGTGTGCGGTGCACCTGCTGTCTAAGTTCTTCAAGGTATCCCATTTTGTCTCTCTTGCACTGTCCTTGGAATGTCAAAAGTTCCTAGCTGCACTTTGCACAGGAAAATGTAATCAGAGAAAAATCTGGTGGGACTTTTTCTCTGCACCTTCCTTCTCAGATCTAACTACACAAAAAAGTCAGCTATACTGCCTTGCATGCCTCTTGGAGCGTTGAGTCTCTTTCATGGTTCTTCCAGCTGAGAAGCAAAAATAAATGTGAGTGAAGTTCTTATGCTGAGAAAGGATGAGTAGTGTCACTTGATGGTGATGTGAATTAAGGTTCTGAAGAGAAGAGGTAAGCTGAAACATAGCATTTTGTTTAAGCATATTTGTGTGAGTGATATTTCTGTAGTATGATTCTCCACTGCTATATATATATGAGCACACAAGCGTCTGGAAAACTGCTTCTATGGCAGGAGGCGAATGCCTTGCACTTTTTTTCTCAGGCTTAAATCTTTTAACTCTACTTTGCACAGGAAAATGTTAGAGGAAAACTTGGTGGGACTTGTGCTCTCCAGTGGTCTCTTTTCAGCTCTAACTAACATCACACAATTTCAATCTCCCAAGACGAGAAGTCTGCTGTACTGCTCTATCCGCAGTTATCTGTGCCCTCATATTGTTTCCAGGTCCCTTGAACATAGTCTCAGATTCCCAATATGAAGTAAAAGTGGTTCAATGAGTTGAACATTGTTTTCTTTAAGAAATCGTCCATGAAATATTGATTTGTTTAAAAATCTATTAGCCACTGATGAAAAACTATCCTCATTTTATATAATGCATGTATGGTCCCATACTTTGCTCTCTGGTCCATTCTCAGAAGGTAAATTATGTGCTGATGCTATCACAGGGTTAGTGATATTACGCCAATTATTTGAAAAGCTAAATTCTCATGCCACTTTTCATCAAAAGCATTAAAAACATCAGTTTGGCCTTTCATTGGAACAGACCTGCTCTATTTTAGCATCTTGTCCAGATTGCCAGTTAATAACAGCTGTAATACCTGAAGGACTCAATCCTCATGGGTTAGAACTCCTGCAACTTTGGCAAACCGATGCAACATATGTTCCTACTGAAGGTAAAGCAGAAGAAATAATTAAGAATCCATTTTCAGGACAATGGCAAGGTCCATATCCCTTTATAACCTGGGGAAAAGGGTTATGCTTATGTTTCTACGTATTAAGGACCTTGATGGGTGTCTTTGCGCTTCGTGAGACCATGTTTTACATCATTCCTTTGACAGCAGCCATGCCTCCTGACTAGTCAGCAGAACATCTTGGTAACACTTGCCATTGCAGCCTGAACAGACACATTGTGGTTGTCCACATTTACTCCATCTGATATGTTTTGTAACTGTATGGTAATCCTTCCCCTCAATCACAGAAAATGGGTTACATTTTTACACAAATATCTGCCACATTGTTCTAGTCCTCACAAAATGGTGTTTACAGGATACATCAATAAGCAAAGTTTTCCTCACTTCCCCATCGGACCTCGAGAGGTAAATATCATAGACAGTCTGCCTGTACATTTTTCTTCCATTTTTATCCCTTTCACCAGCAGGTCAACCTGCTGGCAAATGATGTATCTCCTCCTAGTGGAGTGTATCAGAATGACAGTTTCTGGTGTCATCTACCCAGCCCAACAACCACTAAAGCAGACTTACCGCAACTTGGCTTTCCTGAAGTTATTTTCTTAATTTGCAGGTCACGAGCGTGCAAAGGTATTCCTAGCAAAGCAGGAGGACTTGGCATGATTTAAAGAGCCAAGAGGTTGATGCTGTTTAATCCTTACAAACTGCCTGCAGATAGGCTCATCAAAACACGCAGAAAAGATTTGTGCAACAGTATGACAAAGACTGCAAATCATTTCTGCATTTCTGGGACCTGGACAAAAGAGTATATTCTCGTCTCCTAGCAGGTTGTGGTAGCTTTTGACTTTTGACTTTTGACTTTAGGCCTTAGTTAGGCCTAAATTAGTTAAGGGTAATTGTAGGTGTAGGTTTTCAGCAAGAAGCTACAGAGATGAACACAGAACTCAGCAAGAAAACCTGGAATCTGAGCAAGAGTGAGGAAGAACTGCTGACTCTGCCATTCTGATACAGTGCCACATCTTCCTGGGACCAGAAGCAATTTTAAAGTAAAAGAACTCTTTATTTTACTTCCTACATGGACTATTTTAGTCAATTAACTCATGGTCACAAGAATGTCAAAAATTGATTTATTAAATGTTTGAATAGTTTCAAAAATATTTAGTTCTATTATAGAAGAGTCTATTTGTTTTCCCACCCTCTAGTTTGCTTATCACTCTGCCAGGTATTATAAATTGTTGCACTTGCATTTAATAAATGATTGATATTGCGCCAGCTCGAACAGAGTCAAGTTGTTTCCTGTAGTACATTGAGTCACTACACAGCCCCATTTATTTATCATGTTAATAAAGATGGTTTATGAATAGGGACTGAATCACAGCACCTGATTCACATTATGGTTGTTTCACGGGTGGAATTCGTTTGCATTGTTCTGTTTATGGAAGTTTAATACAGTTTTTACCTTGATGTTTAATAATCAAAAGGCAAGGGGAGATGTAGGGAAGGGGTTTGGTATCTGCAAGATGGCTACTGCATGGCCATTGATGGGAATTGAAGTCCACACCAAACCTGGAAAAAATATACCCAACTGTTCATGCCCAGGAGGTGGACTTTGAACCTCAGGTTCAGGTATCATGAACTCCACCCCATGTAACCACCCCTTCCCCAGGGTTTATAAGCACAGGTTTGACCGTTAATAAATGATTTACATGTATATGTCTCCCAGGGAGCAGTGGGTCTGTGTCATCACTGTCACATCCATTAGATGGAGGTATGTACTTGAAAAATACCTAAATGTATCATAATTCTCTCAGGCCACAGAATGTGAAGATCCAAATTTATATCCTCCACTGCCCTCAAAAAAAACATATCGACACAAAAAATTTCACTAACCTGACATTGGTTTTGCAACTCTGTGTTTGTACAACAATCAAGCAGCAGTTCCTTTTCCTTGCAGACTGAAAACTACAAACACAACCAACCATGGTGTACTGCACCTTCAATCTCTTCTGTTTATAGCATCATGTTTTTTTCATTTCAATCTCAGAGAGTCTGAAATGCCCATCTACTTCTTGCACAGAAATATGTATAGGACAGAAGCAGTCCAACAAACTGCTTCTCCTGAAACATGCCAACGCCATGCCTTTTCCTTGTCAGCTCCACATAGTATCCTGTTCTGTTCCTCTGATAGTCTGAATCTAAACTGTGGGAGAAAATTTCTTATAGAGAATGGAAATGTGAGCAATTGTGCCTGTTTGCATTCTCTGAAACTGGTGTAGAGATAAGCTGAAGCCAGACACCTGCAGTTAATGATGGGAAAGAATAGCTTTGTAATAATTCCAGAATGCTGAAGCAAGAACATAAACACGGCACTCATGGATTTTCTATGTAACCAATAAAAAGCATTATCCTGTTGTGTGAACATACTCATTTAGTCAATTCGGATAAGAAATGGGGCACATGAACAATGATTTGGGTCTATATTAACTGCTGCAGACCATGAATGAATAAATGGCATTCACCTGCTCATATTGGTCTTTGCGTGGTGTCCATTCAATCCTCAACAACATTCTGCAGCACTAAATGGAAAACTTTCCAGCTACATCTTGCACAGATTAAATGTCCCAGGGTAAAAAGCTTTCTCAGACCTTGATGCTTAATTTTGAAAATTTGTATTCATCAAGTGGCAGTCCTTTCCTCTTGAAATACCATTGAGCTCTGCCATTCCTTACTCAAGTACATGTACCATCAAACACTTCCAGTCTTGCAGAATCTGATACACTTCTTGCACAGACCAAACAGAGTTGCTGAATCTCCCCATCACCTTGTAGCCTTTCATGTAAATACCATGAAATTAGGCTATGTACCTTCCTTCTCAGCTGTATGTACTGTCAAAATTTTTCACCATCAGATCCCAGTTTCAAACCTTAAAACAACCAGCAGATGCTCCTATAGAAAAAAAAAAGTAGCAGAACAAAAAGACAGCATTGGCATTATACTTCCTCTGTTGCCTATAAACTACACCAAATACATTCCTCGGCACTTTTCTTCTCAAGTCATCACACTTGATCTCTCTGAATCCATACTGAAAATTTTCCAGCTACAGCTCACACAGACAAATGTGCCAGGACAGAAAACTTTTGCTGAACTTCTCCCTTACTATTCCTAACTTTCAATTCAGACCACTTTCAAGTGGCAGTAATAGCATTCTTGCAGCCTGTAACTTGCACATTCTGCTCATTCAGCTCAGCTATATACACTACCAAGCACTTTCACGCTTGCAGAGTTTAGTGTCCATCTCCGTTAAAGAAAAATGTGTCAGAACAAAAGCAGTTACTGCAACACCCTTTCTCAAGACAGCTTTTCAAGTGCACATCTCACACTGGGGCTATGCTCACTCCTTTCAAGCTCTAGGGATGCAATCTTTTCTTACTCTTGCAGATCCCATTTTGTAATTTTCAGAGTCTGTTCTCTTGTTACCTGACCTAAGAACAGAGGCTCAACACTGGCATTCCCCTTCCTCTCTGTCGTGTGTATACATCTTGCTGTGCTCTGCATCTCTTTTCCCTAATTTGTATGTAACACCACACAGTGTCAAGTTTCATAAGAGATCAAAGTGTCCTTTTCTGCCTTGTTCTTCTGTGAGAGAGGTATAGCAGCTTAGGCATTGAGAGCTGGAAGAGGCATGATGGTATTTAGAGCTGAGAAGGAAGGTGCAGAGCATGAGTCCTGCCAAGCTTTTCTCTCAGCACATTTCTCTGTGCAAATGGTAGCTGGAAACTGTGGGCTTTTCAAGCACACTGTAAGTGACAGAATGGGACAGTCTGAAGAGTTGAGAATGCAAGGCACCAGCTTGCTGCCACAGAAGCACTTTGCTGGACTGCTTCTGTCCTTATCCGTTTTTCTGTGCCAGAAGCAGATGGACATTTTGGACTCCATGAGACTGAGAAGGGTGTGATGCTACCGAGAAAAATGGGCCAGGACACTCATGGCTTGAATTTACCTTTTGCCTTTCATGAACATGCCACACACTAGGGCAGCATTCCTTCCTTCTCAGCTGTGTGTACCCTCACCATTTTTCACTCTGTCAGATCTCAGCTTCAAACCTTAAAATTTCAAAGAGATGATCTCTTAAGAAAAAGGTACTAGAACAAAAAGGCAGCATTGGCATTAACCTTTCCGTGCTACCTAGAAGCAGCACGCAATAGAGCACTGATCAGCACTTTCCTTTTGACCTTCCTTTCTGATCACACCCTTGAAATCTGAATGTAAACTGAAAAGTTTCCAACAACAGCTCACACATATAAAGTGTTTCCTCGCACCCTGCCCCATATGCTTTCTGTCTTGGAACATTTTGTGAGGAAGTCTTTCCCAAACCTCTTCAAGTTTTGCTTGCTTTATGCAAGTTTTCAATGCAGGCTCCCTTAGGGGATGACAGTGCCTTTCTTCTTGGTAAGGTGAAACAACCTAGTCCCAGTCTTGGTGGTGTCCACCACAGACTACCCAGGAGGGGGAAAGGCCAGTTACAGCTTCCTGTTCTGGCATGTTTTGTGTGAGAACAATCAATAGACATTTGCAATTTTGGATATGGTCTGTAAAATTCTGAGCTGGGATTCCAAGAGATGATGCAAGTCTCTTCCCTCTCCCCCTGGTGTTGGTGCAGAGGACAGGCAAGAGGAGCTAAAGGCCTGCAATAACTTGCTTTTCTTCTTACCATTTCTGCAGGAAGTCTCCATAGAAGTTTGGGGAGTTGGAGATTTCATTCCAGCTTCAGAGGTGAGCTTCTAAGCAAGGGTGATAGTGCCTTTCCTTTGAATGGAAAGCACTTATGCCCGGTAGTTTTGGTGAGAGACACGTTGTCCAGGAGATGCAATGGCCTGTAACAGGTTTCTTGGCTTTTGTGTGGGAGCACATCCTCAGTCCCATTCTCCTCTGGGGGTGGTATTCACATTTCGACACCTTTCTTCTGAAAGGCAACGGAAGGGCCTTTCCTCAGGCTGGAAAGTGCCTAGCCCAAGCCTTGGTGATGGCAGATGTTTAGCTAGGCTGCCCAGGGGAGGTAAAGACCACAAACAACTTGCTGTCCTGAAATCTTCTGCATGCAACTCTTCCCCAAATAAATCCCTTCAGGTTTTGGATGCTGTAGTCAAATCTCTGATGTGGGCTCATGAAGGAAATGAGAGTGCATTTCCTTGGCAAGAAAAGCACTTAGTCCCAGCCCTGTTGGTGCTCATGCTAGGCTGGCTGCCCAGGATAGGTAAAGGCTCTCAGTTTTTTGTGAGCGCATTCCTAGACATAATGAAATTTTGACCTGAGCTCCAAATATCTCAGGTAGGCTTTTAAATAAGGCAGAGTCTTTTTCTTTGGCAAAGAAATCAGGCTGCTCTAGTGTTGATAGCGAAAATGATAGTCTCCCCTTGGGTGGGAAGGGCCAGCAACAGTCCTTGTACCTTTGGTGTAGGAGCAATCTCTGGACATTTATAATTAGCTCGGTCCTAAACCAACACAGGGATACATATTGCAAACAGAGCCAGGAAGGTGGTAAGGTGCTATTGCTTTCTTTCTCTTGGTCTTTAGAACAAAGGTTCATATATTGATAATAAATAACTTGGAAAGGTCAAAGTTTTTCTTTTAACATACAAGTCTATATTCTCTTTTTAAACAAGCATTCTAAGAAGCCCAGATGGAAGAAACACTAATGTGGGATCTGATCACAATCTGCTACTTGCTGGTTTACACACCACAGTACCACCTTGTGAAAAGTCATCTCTACTTCCTGACATAGTAGCTCTGGTGTTTCGAGGATGGTCTGGAAGTATGACCCCATGCACTGGGCTTCTTTGGACAATCTGTGACACAAGATGTCATTGCAAGATGTTTGTTTTTCAATTTTTCTTCCATTCCAGAAATTATCACGAAACAGCACTTTTGTAAAGCTAACATTAGTGCATCTTAAAAGCTCATGTCTTCAAAGAAAGCACTGTCCACAGAACTGACATATTACAATTTTCCCTAATAATTTTTAAAATATTGTCATTAAAAAAAGAACACACAAAATATATTCATTTAAGCATTATTTATTTTATTGTATTCTGTACAATATACCGCATTTTGTTCAGACCTCTGGAAAGCGATCAATTTCTTTATTATTTTTCCTCTTGAACAAACATTCACATGAATATTAATACTTTGTCTAATTATGCAGCCCATTTATTTTGTTTAAGTAATTTCATCCCTACCCGAACTCATTTTAACCAGAATTATAATGGCATGTGCTACAGGGTTTGAAGGCTTTTTAAGCTATTAATTTGTTCCTTGACTACTAAAATATAAAAAAAAATACATTAAAAAAAATCTGCCATAGCAGTAAGTTTAGTGGTAATGCTCTGTGGACACAAAGACAGAAAACCAATAAAACGCTCATCAGGATATACCTCATTCCAGTGTAGTAAGACGTTTATGAAATCCATGTGGAGTGCTAAGCCATCAGAAAATACATATCCTTTTTATATTTATTTCTACTGGCTTACTGCTACTGCTAAGTAGCAGTAATGACAGATTCAAGAAAGCATTTATGTATCAAAGTATAATGTCATTCTGAATTGGTGCTACAGCAGCAAGGACTGTGACCAAGAATAAGCAAACCTAAGTCCTGCTATAATTACATGTTTCCTTAAGCAGAAGAGCTACTACCTAAATCCTACCTTCTTCCAAATGGTTTGTTGTCACAACCCTGCAAAAATGTGAAACAGTATTTTTATGTTAACTCTTCAATTCTGTCTTCTCTGTTTACATATTAGGTTTCAGTTCTCCACTCAATGATACATTAAGCATTGACAAGAATGCAATAAATTGTCTCAAAACCCTCTCAAAGAAGGAAATTTCTGTAAGATAAGACACTATGGCAGGAACGTGTGATAAGAGCAGATGGCAACAAGAGGAACCAGGCCTGGTAAGGCAGATCTGGGTAACCTACTTGAGCAAAGATTCCTACTGTGGAAAACTGTAAGAAAGGAATGTGTTAACGACAGACCTAAATGAAGGCGAAGTTTTGAAATTAGCACATTGGACAAAATTCCACTGTGTAAGCTGGGGGAAAATTCCATTGTGTAAACTGCTTACAACCATGCCATTCCCAAGCTGTGGGAACATCTGAGATGCCTCCCGAATATCCGGGACTTGGACTGTATAAAAATGGCACTCCAGAAGCATGACTTTTGGATCTCACCACTCAGAAGACCAGAAGAAGGACCATCGGGATGCTGTCGGAATCCATGTGCTGGTGGTATCTTTATTTTTCTACTTAATCTGTCTCTCTCTCATTCTCCCTCTCTCTCTCTCTCTGTACCTCATATTTACTGTTAAATAAAACCACACTACTGACTTTAGCATATGCTCTCATTTCCACCTTAACTCAGGCAGTCACCTTTCAATAACCGGATCTTAACAAGCATTTACTTGCAGAATCTAACTGTGTAACAGAGATTTAGTCAAGCAATTTTCATCTTATCCTATGCAAATCACACTACCACTTTTCAGAGAACTGCTCAACACAGAGGTTTGGATAGAGCATTTTTTATTTTTAATTTCTGAGTGTGACCATGTTATGAAATTTTAAACAAGCAGGGAGTAGTAACTACCAGATCCAAAAGCAAGAGATTAGCAGGCAGATCTTGAAAAGATGGAGTCAATCATGTATATGATACAGAAACGCTGGCATGGTTAAGCACTTGAATAAATTGCATCTATGTTCAGACTAATACTTGTTATTAACTTTTTGATTATATTTTAACTGCTATAATTCCTGTGGTAGTTTTAGTTAGGCCTTTTGGTAGGCCTCAGTTTTAGTAGGCCTGATAGTGCTATGTAGATTAACAGATACAGGTGCCACCTGATTTAAGCGAAGAAGTATTTCATACCAGATGACGCAAACTGGGATATAAATAACAGTAGAGTAAGAAGTGTTCTTGCAGTTCCCATCATGGCTGAAATAGAGGCAAGACACGTAGCTGCTGTCTTGCTGAAGTGGGCCTTGGCTGCAGCCAACTGGTACTTTGCATTTTGAGTTCAGGGAAGTAAAACATTTTATTATTATTCTCTCTCTTTGGCCTTGCTGGGTGTCTTTTTTGGGGTGCTTTATGGATCTAGAGTGATGGGATCTGTCTTTGGTGGGAAGTAGAGAATTGTTGTTATATCTAACTTGTGTAGGTGTGTGCTGTATTGTAGTTTTAATTTTTTGGTTTTTTGTATAAATATATACAGCTAGTTTGAGGGTTTTTTCGTTCTCCCTTTTCTCAGCGAGAAGGGAAGGAAGATTGACTCTCTATTGGACAGTTGGCATTTTGCCAGCTCAACCCAAGACACTTCCCTAAAGTGGATGAATACGTATTCAGTGTGGATTACAATCAATCCAGCAAATTCCACTGTAACTGGTAGCTAATTTCACTAAATTTTGCTTTACTTTGTCCTTATAAATGTAAATTCCTACTGATTTCTAATGCTTAATAATTTTTGCAATCAGCTAAATATTCCATACACATATTTATTTTTTACATATTATCCTTCCTGTGTCTCGTAGTTTTAGTTAGGCCTTAGTTTAGCAGGCCCTGATAGTGTTATGTAGATTAGAAGGGACAGGTAGCACCTGCCTTAAGCAACCAGAGATATTTCATACCAGCTGATGTCAACACAAGTATAAAAGCAAGTGGAGGCGGAGGTGCTTAGTCTTTTGCACATGGCTGTGGTAGTGAGTGGACCTGCTGTGCTGTCCTATGAGGACAAGGCCTCACTGCCGCCTACTACTACTTTGCATCAGTTTTATCTTAGGGAATTAAACATGCTTATTTAGTCTCTCCCTTTTCCTTGCTGGGTGTTTCTCGGGAGAGTCTTTTGGGGCATTTTGTGGTTGATGTGGTGGAATTTGTATTCAGTGGGAGTGGGAAGTTATTGTTGTTTCTTTCTACCTTTGTATATATGTGATATATTGCATTTTGCTTTTAATTTTCCCTCTTCTGTGTAAATATATAAACTAGTTTTAAGTTTTAGTTCTAGGTCTTTTTTCCCTCCCTCCCTTTCCCTTGAGGGGGGCACTTATCTGACCCTGTAGTCAATACTTGGAATTTTGCCAGGTCAGCCCACTACACTGTGTGCACCTAAGTGTTTCTGAACAATAACATGTAAAATTCCAGTTTTGTTGTGCTGCCTAGTTACATAAAATGCTCTTGGCTTCCTAACACAAGGCAGTAACTGTCTGGGATACTTTGTTTTAAATAGCTTACAAAAGACAATAATTCTAACACTCGAAATACCTATGCATAATGTTTTCATATCCTCAGTCATAATAAATACAGGTTGTTTATATCTAGTTCCCAAGCCACTTGTCAATTGCATTTTCAAATGTTTTTTGTTCCTTTAACCAGTCTTGATGCCACCTAAGGTTCGCAATAACACTTGAGTAATTCAGACCCAAACTTTGTTTCCAATGGATAAACTCTCGTTTGTTATACTCCTGAACAGAAGAAGAAACCTTTGGGTAGTTTACTACAGAGCGGAGTATTTTGTCCAATGAATGTACAATTACTGGAAATCTTATGGCAACATTTGTTAGCTCATCTGGATCGGCAGTAAGGTCTGGAACAAACAAAAAGTCAGTTAATATTGCATTTAAGTAAATTAATGAGTTGGTCAGGACATAAAATTTGTAACATACCAAATAGTTGTGGCAGTACTGAACAGCCATCTGAGTAAGCAATGTATTTCCATTTGCCAGTTCGCAGCATATACACAGAAGAATTCACATTGCACCCATGGAATTCACTCAGCACCCAAGAGGGCCGAGGTCTTCTTTGTGACACTTCACTCTCAGTCTTTTCACATAGCAGCGGTATAAGAGAATACCCACTGAGGTTCTGTGGGACAGGAATTCTTGCTATATCTAAGGAAAGACATACAAAATCAAAATGCAAATCCAGTTTCCGTGATTAAAAAAGGCTAATGCAACACTACAGGTGTCCGAACATTTTATTTTGATTAATTATTCTTTTTGTAGAACAAAGGAACCCCAAAATACTCAATGGAAAGAGCCTTAAGGAACTTCCTAAGGCAAGCTGCCCACCATTAGGATGAAATGCACTATCATCTGTGTCTAACAGAAGTTTCCAAAAAGCAATCACAATGGCCTCATTTGATGGATAGTTCTTTTTTATTTTTTAATTATGGTTATAAACATATCTCTTCCTCTCTGACTAGATCAAACAATGTCATAGTATGAAAAAGCTCCACATTCATTCCTTAAAGAACAATGGTGGTGCTAAGCTCTTACGTAGCATTCTTCATCAGTGAATACTGAAATGCTTTACAAAGCCATTATGGTTATCATCTGTAACTGGTGGGGAAACTGAGGAGCAGGGACACTTGCTTCTTAGGCAGGATTAAAGATAAAGATGGTATCAGAGGTGGTATCAACATGGTGCATGCGAGGAAAACACTATTGACTCCATAGCCCACTAGATGGCCCTCAGAAGATGCTGCAATATCCATAAGCTCCTCAGCATCAACTTTTATCACAAATGCCTCTAGATGCCAAACATCAAGTCAATATTAAAAGGCTGCCAAAGGTTTGTCAGAGAAATTTTGAAAAACATGACTGAGGATCCCAACCATGTCCCCTAAACTTCAGCATGTCCTAAACAGGTATGACAGTGCTGCTATTTTTTTAATCACTCCACTGAATATCACCCCTAGACATTCAATATGCAACACCTTCCATTTCACAGAATGCCGTGTGGTAGTATTTAATCTTCAGTTCTATGCTGAGTGGTGATACTCTGCATATAAATTGCCCATAGATGACTTCTTCCTTTATCAGCACACATCTTACTTTTCATCCTCTGTCCAGCCAGCATCTGACTAAGCACTAGAAATACCTGGAGTGTGCAAATCCAGCAATTCCCCATGAACTTGAACAAATACATACTACATTTCAACAAATGAAAAAGGGATATAGGCTTTTCTGTTATCTTAAACTTGTAATGCAGTTGCATTAACTGCATTTGCAAAGAATGCTCCAGGTACCTTCAGCAGCTCCAGCTTTTCCAATAGAAAACCAAAGGTACTTCCATACAGACCGACAAAACCAAAATTGCCTGGAGGAAAGGTTATGCTACATCCTGTTAAAAAATGCAAGAGCTGCTGCATTTTTGGCTGAATTATGCCTATCACACAGATTCTGCTGGAATCAAAACACCTGTGCCTATTCACAGTCAGTAAAAGAGGCAATCTTGAGCAAAGCATTTGAATGGTGTTTTAAGAGCGATTATTTCCCTGAGACAACACAAAACAAAGTGACTACATTTATCACAAAAATAGACTTGAAATCTGTTTCCTCACTAGCCAGCAGTAGCATATAAACTGAGGACATAATAGACAACAGAAGTGGTTCTCCATGTTTTCACATTCATCTCGACCTATATGCTTTTTGACATTCAGTATACAGAAAAGTGAAAATGCCAGAAGAGAAAGAAAGGATTACACACATGAAGTTCTGGGGAAAGGGTGGAGAAAAAAAGAAGGAAAGATAGAAGGATGTTAAACCACCTGACTAATTACTTCATTCAGGGAAAAGGGACAAAGAAGATAAAAAAAAAAATTTAACTCTTTCTATGTGATACCAAAACATATAAGACACATATCCAGTATAAAGATATGCATATAAAGATTTGATGTCAAATTTGAAAGAGAAGGCCACTCAGATTTTATGTAATATTTTCAACTGGTTCAAAGTTTTTGAGAAGACACAGATAAATAACTTTTGTTCATTTAAAAATAAAACCAATTAAAATAATAAAAAAGGGATATTTTGCTGAGACATTTACTGCTAGAAGTACAATGTTATCTACTACCCTATACTCTCTCAGCCCACCGCACTGTACAGGTGACACCCCTTAGAGAGCCAGCTTTGCAGGCTGGCTTGAAAAGAACACTTCTTCTAACTGGGAGCCTAAAAGATTATACATAGTCTCAAAAGGCAACTTCACCTGATGTTTAGTTCCAACTAGAAACATCTCTTGCATGATTTATGACAGATAACTGCTTAAAAGTTAATTCTTAAAAGTGATTTTGATCAAGGAAATAATCCTTGGTGGGCAAAACAAATAATCCTATATATAATCAGTAAGTGTAAAGACATTGAGGACAGTAACAAGAAACATCTTTATCTCCTTGATTGATTTTTTCATCCATTCTTTACTTCTTCTATTTAGTCTGTATGTATGCTCTACCCATAAATTATCTCCTGCTGTGACTCAAAAAGTGGAGGCATAATTCTGACAAATGCATAATAATGGTAACTGGAAAAAAATTTCATTTGAATTTACTTAACTCACCAAGCATAGTAGGATATATATCCACAAGAGATACTACATTTGCTATTTCCTGCTGTTGTTTTACACCTGGCCCCATAACTAAAAGAGGAACATGGGAACTTCCTTCATACATGCTCATTTTATAGAACTGACGATGTTCCATAGCAAGTTCTCCGTGGTCTGCAGTGAATATAACAACTGTTTTTCTAAGAAGCCCCATATCTTTGAGAGCTGAAATAATCTCACCTGCAATGACAAAAAGATACTTAAAAGGATAGCTTCAAAATACTTCTTCCAACTTCAGTACCTGCAAACCAGTATGCAAACCTCAAGGAATCATCCTAGTCAGAGGGCTGGAAACTCCTCTCTTTTTGCACATACATTTGCGCAATGAAGACACAATATATATTCCCGTCTTTTTGCATGTACATTTGTGGAACAAAGACAGGACCAAGATCAGTGAAGCTGGTAATCAAGCGAAGCACTTAGGCATTTTAAATACTAAAACACTAGAATGGTTCTTGGTTAAACAAACTGGTCAAAATATGTCATAAAATTAAAACCCCAGCTTACAATCCTTTCATTCCCTAACACTGTCAGGGTTCCTTTAACCTTTTAATTCACAAAATGAGGAAGAGTAATTCTGTGTCTTTTAAATCAACTTAACAGGTGTATAAGATTAGCTGATCTATTAAACTTCATATTAGTATACAAGTAAATTTTTTCATTCATGGTCATTTTTCAAATCAAGAAAAAAAATAATACCAATTTGCATTGATATTTTTGTGTATGTAGACCTTACTGCAAACTAGGAAGAATTCTGAATGTCCAATTATTTCTTTACTTCATGCTAAGGGACACTCCAAATCTAACCTTATTGTTTACTTTATGTGTAACAACTGTTATCCAGTCTACACACTTGAAATCAATCTCAAGGAAACCTACTTATGCCCTAAAATGCATCTTCTCTTCCAGCTTTGCTTTGTCAGTCTCTTCCCTTCACAAAAATGTTCCCATTATTTCAGTTAGCATTTAATCAAAGAGCATTTAGTTCATCTTGTACATGGGTCATGCAATGTTTTGTTGCTGGTTTTCAACAGAGCCTTTGACAGGTGGTTGAGATTTCTTTTCAGAGTGCACTGAATTCACCTTGCAAGAATCCAAAAAGCTATCCCATTATTTATCACATAGACTGATCAACCACGATCCACATGACTTGTTTTCTATTTTTTCTCCAAAGATTAGCTGTATCAGCATTTTTCTTAAAATGTCAAAACTAGAAAATCCACTGTATAATGACATATTACCTACCCAGCATGGCATCTGTCTCTGCACACATAGCATAATAAAATGCTCTTATATTTCTCACTTCTTCCTGTGTAAACTCTCCTGTGCAATTCTTGGTGTACGATGAGTAATAGTCTACTGGATGCATCTCTGAAAGAGAAGACCACTTGGGTATTTTAATAGCTTCATAAGTTACCTAAAATAAGAGGAAATTAACATTACTTTAGCAACTGAATTAAACACATTTTTTACACAGATGTAATTAAAACTTTTTAGCAGAAATGTACAGTTCTCAGTTTATGGTCCAGGAAACACCAGCTGCTTATCTGTTACATGATGCTGCTACCTTGTCTGGACTTCCCCGCAGCTTCCACACGTATCAAGTAATTAAAAAAACTCACTATAAAATCACCTAGAAACTAAGGCTAGGAGCCAGAAATATGTGTTTTATCAGCTGCTATAAATTTTTTCTTTTGAGAGAGCACAGAACAATTTTCTAGTACTGTACTCCAGATTAAGTAAAGAAGTATCGGCACAGTGTTTTTATTATTTGTAGGACAACTATAAACCTCATGTACCAAAGAGATTGAGTGTTATGTGAGAAAATACAGACATTAATGCATCCTCGGAAAATCTCCAGGACAGTGATGACAAGTCTTTACATCTTGACTATGTTAATCCAATTTTCTAATACTTTTCTGCTTGTTTCTACATGTATCAATTCATTTAGTTATAAAGAAATTTAAAGATCCATGTGAAACTAAAAAAACAATTAATTTCAAGTAGGGATGGATTTGTATATTCAAACTGGCACACTCATAGATATTGCGTGCTGCAGTACTAGATTTAGAGCCTTGACATTTGACACATACATTTAGCCTAGACTGTCATAAGCATTCCCTTATGTAAGTGCTGCAGTTAATTATTTCTATATTGTAGATTTAAAGCACAAATTACTACAAAGGAGAGAAAATGTAATCTTAGTATGAAAAACGTAAATTTATTAAATTCTAAGCCCACACCTGTTGCCTTTATCTCTGAAAATCTCTAACAAACAGATCAGAGGACTAGATTATGGCACAGCAACACCAGTGTCAGTGAAGTACCATTCCAGGGCTGCAGCCACAGCTCCACTTCCGGGCTGGGCCCAAAAATGGGTAACACTGGTTCCTGATAAAATAACTGAGATACTTACTGTCCAAGGGGCTCCATACAGCACAAAAGCAATCAGACCAAAGTTGTCTCTAGAAGCATTACATTCCTGTTTACTGGTGTAGCAACTTAAGAGTATCAGTCCCATGTTGTGGGTATTGGAACACATGGAAATTAACATCATTGATGGTGAAAGATACACCGTATGCTCAACAGACAGACAATGCACTACAAGCTCCCCAGACAGCTCTTCATTATCCATATTTGGCGGTGTGTTCCAACACCCACAACACTCCACCTCACACAATATTCTCTCTTAATATCTTGTAGATGTATTAAGTGATACAATCATTAAGGCTGGCCAAGATCTCTAAGATAATCAAACCCAACCACTAACCCACTACTGCCAAGCCCACCACCCAAACCATGTCGTCAAATGACATCTACATGTCTTTCAAATTTCTCAAGGGATGGTGAATCCATCACTGCCTTGGGCAGCCTGTTCCAGTGCTTTTCAGTGAAGAAATTTATCCCAATATGCAATCGAAATGGTCCCCGGTGCAACTTGAGGCCATTACAGACAACTGCAAGAGTTAAAGTGCCCACAGGAATGAAAACTGGCTTTGTAATAGTCAAACAAACACATCAAAATCTAAGTTTCCTGAGGCTCTATAGAAAATAGGCTGCTAGAAGAAATCATGGAAGATAAAATAATAGCAGACAATTGCTGCAGTCATCTTCCTACTGCTCAAGGTCCTTGGCTACACGAAGCTACATTTTAGACTTCTCATATTTTATTTCATCTCCATCATCATCATCATCATCATGGTTTGGCTTCGCGAATGAAGATTTGGGAAGGGCACTATCCATGTAGGTGTACCGTTTGAGCCTGCATAGTGGACTTTTTTTTTTTTAGTTAAGGCACAGCATGCGTGAAACTGGCCCCATCCTTTTAACTCCTAAGGCTCATCTGCCACGGCCGAGCAAGCTTGGACTGTGACAGTGAAGTCCTCAGGACTGGAACCTACAGCACCTGGTATTCCCAGGAGGTCTCCCATCCAAGTACTAATTGGGCCTGACCCTGCTTAGCTTCTGAGATCTGACAGCATCAGGTGTCAGGGAGGCATTTAACTGCCTGGATATTGTACTTATTAGCTGCTTAAGATATAATGGGAGCAAGAAGTGTCTCTCTCCATCCATGATTGTTTTCTACAGAACTACAACCTGGATACTCAAAGTCATAATCTCTTTGTCTGTTATAATTCATACCTAGGAAAGAAGTCACATGCCCTGAAAAAGTGACACCTTGTGCTAAATACAGGGGACCATCTGCTTAACAAAACAAGGTTTCACAAACATATCATGTTGATACCCTGTTCTGTAATAGAGCCTCAGTAAAAAGGACATTTAATTCAGTTCTTCATCTATGCAATCAAACTTTTTTATGAGATTATCTTTGTGATTTTCAAAGACTGCTTCTTCCATGACCAAAACACAGCTACACCCAGGAAGAACCAGCCCATGGCCAATAAATGGTAATATGTGGTTCACACAATGCAGTATGTATAAATATAGTTGTGCAAAGGACCTCAGCAAACTATGCTTAAGAACTCTAAATGGATTAAGGATGACAAAAATTTGTCTAAGATGATATAACTGTGTCTGTGACTTGAAAAAAGGTACTTCCGCTTCCCCAGACGCATCTAACCTAGCAATTACCACATAGCAAGTTTTCCTTAATAACTGTGCTAGATCTTGTTTATGGAAATGAAGGGATTTTCCCCATGTTTTTCCTCTCCCTGCAAAATTTTCATTAGTCCCAGAAGAACCCACAACCCTCACTATTACAAAGAAATTTGTGTGTCTCAACCTTCATTTGTATATCCTTTTTTTCTAAGGATCTGCATTTTTGATGCAGCTGGGTAAAGAGCTTTAGCAGTTCTCTGTTACAAAAGGCTGCAAGTTATACAAATCGCATAGAATCATAGAATCATAGAATCATAGAATTGATTGGGTTGGAAAAGACCTCCAAGATCATCGAGTCCAACCCTTGGTCCAACTCTAGTTTATTTACTAGATCATGGCACCCAGCGCCACGTCCAATCTGTGTTTAAAGATCTCTAGGGATGGTGAATCCACCACCTCTCTGGGCAGTCCATTCCAATGCCTGATTACTCTCTCTGTAAAAAATTTTTTTCTGATATCCAACTTAAATTTCCCCTGGCAGAGCTTAAGCCCGTGCCCCCTTGTTCTATTGCTGAGTGCCTGGGAGAAGAGACCAGCCCCCACCTGGCTATAACTTCCCTTCAGGTAGTTATAGACAGTGATGAGGTCACCTCTGAGACTCCTCTTCTCCAGGCTAAACAACCCCAGCTCCTTCAGCCTCTCCCCATAGGACTTGTGCTCCAGTTCCTTCACCAGCCTTGTTGCTCTTCTCTGGACCCGCTCCAGCATCTCAATATCCTTTCTGAACTGAGGGGCCCAGAACTGAACACAGTACTCAAGGTGTGGCCTCACCAATGCAGAGTTGGAGTGGAGTTGCATGTGGAGTTCTTTTTCAAAGCAAAAAGTATTTTCAAACGTAATTCTACTGCTTAAGCTGCAGAGAATATTAAAGTCTTTTTGTAATGAAATCTGTTGTAACACATTTATATTTTATGGCAGATAATGGCAACTGGACACCATATAAGACAGAGAAAAAGGTATTTCTTCTTTGGAATAGAGTGCTATTTGTTAGCTTTACACATACAGACATAACAACTTTTTTGTGTTCTAAAACCATTGAAAACCTACAATAGCACAGAAAATAAAGACTTCTGTTGTGTTTTATGTGGCTTTATGTTCTAGTTTCATACTGCAGGAAAAGTCAATCTTTCACTATAAAACTCAGATAAAATTATAAATAGCATCACTTACAACAAGCAGAATACAGAATATTCACAACAATGAACTTCAGACCATTACTGAAAATAATTTCCAGCTAAGAATAGCAGTATTTTTTTTTCTTTTTAATGTAGTTCTAGCCACTGAACTCCAAACTTCTTTATTGATTCAGTGACTGTGTTCTAGGTGAAGCTGGCAAAATGCCAACTGCCCAACACAGAGAGAGAGTCAGTTTCCCTTCCCCCACCAAGGGAAAAGGGAAAGCAGTGAAAAAAAAACTAGAAGTAAAACAGAAAACTTAAAATGGCGAGGTTTTATATTTACACAGAAGAAAATTAAAAACAAACTACAATATAACACATATATACAAATATAAACTCCACACAAGTTGTCCACCCAAATAATAGATTCAACCACCCCAGCCAAGAAATATCCAGCAAGAGAGGAGAAAACATAAGACAAACAAAAAAGTTTATTTCCCAAACCAAACAGCTGTGGTGACAAGGTCTAACACTGTCAGTAGCAGTTATAGTAGGTCTGCTCAGCACCTGGCCATGAAGGGGAAAGAGGGCTAGGCACCTTTTACACCTTCTTTTATACTTGATTTGACATCAAATGATACGAAATATCTCTTTGGTTGCTTAAGTCAGGTGATGATTGTCCCCTCTAATCTACGTAGTATTTTCAGGGCCTACTAAACTGAGGGCTATTAAAATTAAGGCCTAAACTACCACATACTGCTATACACTCTTTCCTATACTTCTACATGCTTTCCTCACTTCTATTTGCTTAACCTTAAATCAGAAATCTAACATCTCATTCAAGTCCTTTCTTACTGTGTACTGTAATATCAAAACTGGGTCTGACTTGAAAAATCAGGAATAAAATACTCTTATGTAAAAAGTGCAGCTATTAATAAATTTATATTTAAATTTCATCTTCACATACCTGTTCAAGCCAATAGGCAGATGTTAGAAATGTAGAGGATCCAAAATTTTCTCCTGCATAGGGTGATGGATATGGGTGTGGTAAATTTAGTCCCAAGTAAAGAAGGAAAGGTTGAGTAAGGTTAACTGCTTCTTCCTTTATCCAATTAACTGCTTTATCAGTATTCTGCCAATCTGCTTCCATCACTCGAACCTGTTTCCTATCACCCGTAAGGTTTACCATGGGTCTTCCTTCTTGACGGAGTAGGAAGTGAACATCCCTAGTCCAAGCTTCCACACGGTTACTGAAAATATACACACAAAATACATACTCAGCAGAAAGTGTTTTCTTCACTTCGCCTCCAAGCAAAAAGCACTATGAATTCCTGAATAACATCCCCTGTATTTTTAGCTGCAATCTGTTTATAATTCCTACCTAAAGGAGACGACTTGTTCAACTGAGATATAGCTATTGTGCATCTATTTTGTAGTCAAACCTTCAGCCTTTTTTTCCCCTGCTTCTTAATCTTCTTTCTGACTTACTACCACTTCATATCAGAATGGTTCTTCTCACATCTGCAAAATAATATTTAGAAATAGTCTCCATCTTATTGATACTGCTGCACATTCTGGCACGGATTCACATGCTATTTATTTGGTGAGGAGGACCTTAGATTTCTGTTATTTGAAAGAGTTCAATGGGAAATAACTTGCCTGGTGAGGCTCCCTTTAGAAACAACATTCTAGATTTGCATTGTACTATTAAAACATTTTTAAACACACTTAAGACAAAAATAGTTAGAGTGATTTATCTTGTTCAATTGCTTTAGATGTAGTTGGTAAGTGCTATTGAGGGAGTAATAGAGGAGAAGGGTGTAGAGAAAGCAAGAAGAGGGAAAAAAGGCAACATTTTAATGATAAAATACTTTTGGATCAGATTTTCTACTGTAATAACATTTTTTACCTCTCAAAACCACTGGGAAATATGAGCTGCAAATGTCCTTGTTTCTTTGCTATAAGGAATGATGCTACAACTAGAGGAGGAAACAGCCCATCTAAGACCTTGACTAATCTTTATTTTGTTCATGACAATTTCAATATAACAAAAGAAATTATAAAAGAAAGTATAAAACTGCTCGAAGTTTGATCATATACTTTCATCAAAACACAGCATTGTTATCATATAAAGAGCACCAAACCACTTTTATCCCCACAGGAATTTTACCAGCAGTTTTTTAACCTTCAGAAAAGCTATTCAGAATTATCTGTAACAATCCTTTTTATTGTTTTAACTCCTTGTTAAAGCTTATACTTCCAAGCTAAACAGGCTCAAACAAATTACTTAGAACAAATAAAGATCTATAGAGAAAGCATGTTTCACAAACATTAAAATGAAATAATGGTAAAGAAGTGTGAGCGTGTGTCAAATTGCATCTGATGTCATAATACTGACTTATACAGAAAAAAAATACTATGTAGGCCATAGGCCAGTCTGACTATCTAATCAGATTGAGATTTGGATCAAGTTAAAAGAACAAAACCCTTTCAAAATCAGAAAAAAACCCCAAACTCCAACAAACCACACCCAAAACCAAACCTAAAACCCCAATCCAAACCAAAACCACCCCCACAGAAGAACTCCAACAAACCCCACTTCAGACTTTTCCACATTCTGGAGCCACAAAGGAGATTTTTTGACACATCCAAGAGGAAAACTAATCCTCAGGCAGAAAAGAAGATGACCTGTCAAAATAAGACTCTTCAAAAAACCAGGTGGAGAATTGAAAAAGGGTGCAATACTACATTCAAATCTAGAGTTTAAATTGAAAGAGCAAGGACTTGACAGGTAGTTATTTAAAAGCTTTGGAAATTAATGCCAATTTTCAACATTTTCAATGGGAATGAAAAGAGATCATATGTCCTTTGCTAGCAGTTAGTACTCCAGTGATTGTAACAAATATACAATGGGGGAAAAAAGCCATATATAAACAATAGAGCAATGCAATATTGAAGTTTAATGAACTACTGCCATTACTGACCCAGAGAAAGTGACCACATGGCAGTCAGTAACTGTATGTATTTTAAGTGAAATAGCCACCAGTACTCAAAAGCATACACGGAGTCTTTTTGACGGGAAGCAGTCTTGATGTATTCAATAGTTCAAAGACTGAAGATATAGTTCTTTCCTTCTGTTACTATGTATTTCCTAGAAAACCCTCTTCTGCAAATCTCATTCATTCACATCTATGAGTAATTATCTTATTATAAGCAAGTCACATTCAAATGGCTACTTTCCATTATATATTTGTATTTTTAAGATACGTAAACTTCCATAGTTAGAGAGATGATTTGTATTAGCAATGGACAGTTTGCAACAGGTTAGAACAAACCAGAATTAATTTCTCACACACTTAACTTGCAGGAGAAAAGTTAGTATTTTTTTTAATTAGGTAAACATGGGATTAAGGAGCAGAAGTGTTTTTACTGTCTAAAGAAACAACATATATGCTTAAGTAAAATTTCTAAAGAGCTGATACTGCCTGCTGAATCTTGCACTAGCCGAAGTGTTCTATATCCCTTTCCTAGTCTCTCTTTTAACAGGAAATTAAAATAGCAGGACATTTTAAATATTTCCACAACAAAGAGGAATCTTTGTTATAATTCTTTTACACTGTTGATAGATTCCTTGGCTACTTAGGGTTGTCAAATGTCTACAGAGATGCCATGCTGGGAACAAGACATGTATTCTTCTCTGACTGAGGAAGTGTATTTGTAGTTCTCATTTTTTTTAATTAAAAATGTTGTCAACCGCCATTTTCAAATTCTTCTTGAGTAGGTATAGAAAGGCTGACTAACTATGGTTATTTTCTTTTATTCTCAACCACTACATACATTTATTCATCTATACAGTAAGTATAGATCTCAAACTCTCACTGAATGGAAAGCAAAAAAAAAGTATAAAAAATTTGTACCAGGTGAAAAGGTAAAGACCTAGAAAATAAAGACAATTAAAAACTGCAACACCATGGACTTCATAGTCTTTCCCTATTATATTTAAAACATTCATGAATTCAGTCTCATGGGACCTAGCCCTAGGCAAACATGATGTCATTATATGGTTATACCATAGTATGTACTTGTGAAACTCAAACCCATCACTGAAGTAGATAAATCTATACATGCCAGAATTAGGAAAAAGAGTATGTGAATGTTACTCCACTGATTGTCTTGGTTTGAGGGGAAAAACCAAAATGTTTACCCACAAGCAGGGGAGGGGGCCTTCTCCACAATAATCATGCCACTCTTTATCAAATTTAAGAAGAGGAACTTTTAATACAAGAAGGATAACTGTTCTTAACTGCTATATATATATATGTAAACAGACTAGTGCAAACTGCTTCCCCAACACCACAACAGAGAAAAAAAACCAAAACAACAACAAAACCCAACACGTTTTCCTCCAGGAGGAAAGTTATACTTAGGCAGAGTCAGTGTCACGGCCCGGCTGGCTGCGGAGTGAGTTTCCAGACCCTCTCCAGCAAGACAGACGAGTGGTGAGCTCTCAGATGAACTCTGTCTCTTCCTTCTGTGTTCCTTGTCCAAGAAGCAGAAACACCAGCAGCCAGGAGCAGCAAAGAGCAGCAGCAGCAGCGAGCAGCCAGAAGCAGTCCGGGGCAGGCAGTGGCAGCAGCGAGCAGCCAGAAGCAGTCTGGGGCAGGCAGTGGCAGCAGCGAGCAGCCAGAAGCAGTCCGGGGCAGGCAGCAGCAGCAGCGAGACGGCTTCTCCTCAACCCCGCACACACACACAACTCCCAGCCGTGTGTGGTCCCCAAGAACAGAAGAGACAAACCTGCCCCCACCCAAGTGATCAGCAGTTAACTACTTTTTTTGTTAACCACTGGCATGGGCAGTTAGTGGCAGGGGAGAGAATTTACATAATAATTCCAAACTACAACACTGATACTGGTGCTGCCAGTTTTGAAAAGCACTGAATTGGCTTTATTAATTTCTCATCTGACCCCTGACATAAACATTTAGAGTAATACAACAATAACGATGCAAATGTAAAAGTACAAGACACAGTAACATCAAGATTAAAGCATTGATAGCCAGGAAACATGACTGACATCAGCAAAACAGAGCAGCACTGAAGAAGGGGATGATAGTGTTAAGATCACTGTACAGATGATGAGTCAGCAGCATTCTGATAGGAGGACGGCAACTAGTTCATCGGGCACTCTGTGTGCCATTCTTCCTGTTATTTCAAAGGACAAAGTAAAATAGGATAGTCATAATAAGTAAACAAAAAAGGTATTTGCCAAATGTTCCTGTAGACCGAACCTAGCAAGATTTCACTTCAAAATATCACACCACAGCAACTTTTCACTCCTAAGAAGTGCAAAATGCCATTTCATCATTCATGACCAAAAGAAAAATAGGAGAGATCTCACTAGGTGACATTAGTTACCCTATGACATCCCAGCAATCCTGTTCAGACTATTTGAACATGAATTAGTATTTGTGTGTCTGTGGCTATGAGATTGTGAGGTGGCACACTTTACCAACACAAAAAATTAAGCAACATAAAAATCACATTCCTCTTCTATATAGTCTCACGTTACAGTTTTCTTTGCATTAATTTCCATATAATAAAATTTATTTGAGAACTAAGGAGTATCTACTTGTTCAGATTGGCACTCCCCAATCTTTGTACTGGAGTGAGAATTCACCCATGATTGGTGACAATGAAAGCAATACTTCTGGACACAACCGACCTTTATTTCAGTGCAACTTTGTGTTCGAGTTATCATATGAACAGCTATAAACTTCTGCAATTATTTAGAGCTGCTCTTTTAAACCTGGAATTACTTTATAGATTAAACAGATTTCAATGTTATAATACATTTACTTTATCTCAGTAAAAGGCAGGGTCAATATATAGTAGTAGTTTAGACAACACAGAATTTTCTCACAAAATACTCACAAAAGTGATTCAGAAGAGATGTATAAGGGTCTGTATATTACAGCAGATAATTTTAATTTGTAGGGGTAATTTTACTTTACTGAAACACTGAAGCATGATGCATCCTCAGAAGCATTTCTGTCTTGCTTCATTACACAGAACAAAATCTGACTCTACCATCTCAAAGAATCATCTGTTATTGCCTCTTTACAGTATGTCCTTTTAAAAAGCATGAATGCCTGACATAGTCATAACAAACAATCTCTACGCTACAATAATACAAGCATCTGTAAGCAATCATTTAATGTTGTTTCTTGCCAGGGAGAAGAATTTCACAATATTCATACAAGGAGGCACACAGAATCAGAACAATACTACAAGCGATAACTTTCTAGTACATTGTACAAATACTTGTTTCTCATTGGAAGGAAAAAAAAATCAAGAAAAATTGCAAAATATTACAAAAAAGAGCAGAGGTGGAATACTCATCTGATAATAGTTATATGCTGAGTTACGACGAAGAGCTACAGACAGTGACAAGGAAGAAGCACAAGCAGCACACAAATATGTACACTGAGTTGTAAAATACATAAACATGAAATTCCTGCTGTAAGTCATTTGAATAGTCTTTTACATCCACCATAGAACTGGTATATAGAAAAAGAGGGAAAATACTTGCTTTTTTTTAACACTCTCTTAAACCTGAGAAGTTATTACTTTGGCCAGATTCTGAAGTGGATACTATCTATAAAGTACTTTGCAGTTAAAAGCAGTGTGTACACACAACATACTAACTACTCATGTCAGCTTTCAACTTCTGACAGCTCATTTTACTGACGGAAATGAGGAAATTTTAAGTAACTGTAACCTTTTTAATATGAAAGAAAAAGCTATTATGTTTTTTCAACAACAGACATTATTATTAATCAGTGAGACAGAGCATCTTCATAAACACTACATAGAAGGAAGACACCAACTCCTACTCATAGTAAGCTTTAAAACATAGGAAGTACAGCTTCACTGGTTTTGCATGGCAAGGTTTTGGTAACAGAGGGTCTGCAAAGTGGCTTCCCTGAGAAGCTGCTAGAAACTTTCCCCATGTCAGACAGAGCCAATGCCAGCCAGCTCCAAGATGGACCCACCACTGGCCAAGGTCAGTATCATGAGTAATGGTGGTAGTGCCTGTGGAATAACACATTTAAGAAGGAGGGAAAACTGCACAGCTTCAGCAGCCAGAGGAGAAGGGAGTAAGCATATGGAGAGCAAGGAAGGAAGTGGAGGAGCTGCTCCAGGTGCCAAAGCACAGACTCTCCTAAAGCCTGTGGGGAAGATCCTAGTGAGGAAGGCTGTCTGCCTGCAGTCCATGGAACAGATGGACCGTAGACCATGGTGGACCCCATACCAGAACAGGTGGACATCCGAAGAAGGCTGTGATCCTGTGGGAAGCCTACACTGGAGCAGACTCCTGAAAGGATCTGTGGACCCGCCGAGAAAGGAGCCCAGGCTGAAGCAGGTTTGCTGGAAGGACTTGCAACCCTGTGGGAGACCCACACAGGAGCACTGGAGTGCATTCCATGGAAGGGATCCATGCTGGAGTAGTCTGTGAAGAATCTCAACCCATGGAAAGGACATACATTGTAGAAGTTTGTGGAGGACTGTCTCCTGTGGGAGGGACCCCACACTGGAGCAGAAGAATGCAAGGACTCCTCACATTCCCCTGAGGAGGAAGGAGTGGCACAGACAACATGAGATGAACTGACCACAGTCTGTGTTCTCTGTTCCCCTACGCTGCTGAGGTGATTAGCTAGAGAATTTGGGAGCAAAGTTGATCCTGGATAGAAGGGAAGGGTGGGGGTAAGGTGTTTTAAGATTTGGTTTTACTTCTCATTGCCTTACTCTGAATTCTAATTGGAATAAATGAAATTAATTTTTCTGAGTTAAGTCTGTTTTGTCCATGTGTCTGAGTGATCTCTTGATATCGTTAGTTTCATCATTGAGTCTTTCACTATATTTTCTCTTTCCTGCCCAGCTGAGGAGGGAGAGTGATAGAGAAGCTTGGGTGGACATCTGGTGTCTATCTGGAGTCAACCCACCACAACACCAGAAGTCTGTGAACACTTTCAGCCTTCCAAATAAAACCCCACAAAACTTAAATATTTAATAATTTTAATTATGTTTTTTTGGTTCTACTTTTCCTACACTGCTATTACACCCAGGAAGCCAAGAAGTCTCAAGGCAAGGCAAAAACAGTTTATGAATTTCACTTAGGGAGCAATATCAATGACAATGCTGAGCAAACCCAGTTTTGATATCACCTTCCACCTACAGGTAAAAGCCAAAGTGCAGTGGCATAGGTGTTGTAGTTTCGAATGATAATGTAAATTCCCTCTCTGCCACTAACTGCCCATGTCATTAGTTAACAAAAGAAGTAGTTAACTGCTACCAATTCCTTCTTGATCATTTGGGTGGGGGGCAGACTGTCTCTTTTGTTTTGGGGAGATTCCATTTTAGCTCGGGCTGAACACGAAAGTTGTGTGTGTGCTGCTGTGGAGGAGAAGCCGTTTCTCCTGCTCCTCGCTGCTGGTTCCTTTTCTTCTTTGCCATGGCTGTTCTGGTTTGGCACTGGGGCCGCGGTTGTTGCTCCGGTCTCAGTGCCATTGCCCACCCGCCCCCGCCGCGGCAGCGACCCGGGAGAGAGAAAACACAGCTGCTCTCCGGGACACGCTGCAGTTCTCCACTCCCAGTTTTCCTTCTTCGTTTGGGACAAAGGACACACAGAGAGAGACAGAATTCATCTGAGTGCTCATTGCTCGTCTGCCTCACTGGAAAAAAAAAGACAGAACTCACCCTGCAGCTAGCCAAGGTGTGACACTGACACTGTCCATAAATATAACTTATCCAGGAGGAAACCTACCGGTTTGGGGGTTTTCTATTTTGTTTTTGCTTGTGGTGTTGGGGGAGTAGTTTGCTCTGGTCTGTTTACAGTTATATCTATACCTTCATATATATATACACAGTAGTTAAGAACAGTTATCCTTCTTATATCAATTTTCTAATTAAAGTTCCTTTTCTTAAATTCAATAAAGAGTGACGTGATTATTGTGGAGGAATCCTCTTCTCTGCTTTTTGGTAAACATTTTGGTTTTTCCCCTTAAACTAAGACAATAGGATATGCTTGCTTCTGCATAAAATTGCAGGACAGATACCTGCCAAGTACCCAACCAAACTTCTTTTAAATTAAAGCTACTACTATTTCAATCAGAGAAGAAACCATGCAACAGACCATTATAAGATTCATAGCAAGAGAATCTATCTAATTACCTAACTGAATGATGTCCAGAAGTATAGTCCAATTTTCCAAACTTCTGTGCATGGTAGCCATGGTTCTCCATGAGATCCATCCATGTTACGTAACCTGGATCTAGACCTTTGAAGTTATTCCAAGACTCTGTTAAATGAATAAAAAGACCACTCCACATAGCTGGGAACAAAAAAAAAAAAGATGAGTGATTGGTATCCCCTACCTCTGTACTTGAGGCTGGATTAATCTTATTATTATGGAGGTTAAAAGTCCACATTGTAATGCAATAGAACATGGAAAACAAACCATTACTCTTCCAAATCTCATTGTCATAATCAATTTAAGTAACAAAATTTACTCAAATAATCCCCAGAATCGCAGAAGGTGGTCTCATCCTTCCAGGTGCTATGCAATCATTAAGTCAATGTTTTCTTAGATCAGAAAATATTCTTACTGATATCTGAAAGAAAATGGCATGATAGTACAGATCTTGATGAAACAGTCCTGTATTTACATGTGTTTCAGAGTATTATTTCCCCTTACTACAGTTAGATTTTAATATCCATTGAATCATACTTGCAGAGGGAATTAGAATATAGTATTTTCATAAATACAATATGACCTCAATTTTATCCTTTTTAGGTAATCTATTTCACTACCAGCTGCAGAAACAAAGTGAGAATATTAAAGAAGATATCAAGAAGAAATTAAGCCAATGGAAGAGTTGCAAAGGAACTATAAGGGAAGATTGGCTTAGTCAATTCCTATTTCTTTGCCGCTTATTGCAAATTTTTCACTCTTTCCTATGCTAATTTAAAGAGAATCCTAAAATGAAATGAACTCATTCTATAAGCAATAGAAATATCCTGCAAGCATAATGCATCAACCCCATGTGGCAATACTCCTCCTTTCCCCACCCCAAAGTCCTCTTTCCCACTATGTCTTCTGGTATCATCCCTGACACCTCCACAATAGATGCACCCTCAGTTCCTTGAAGATGTCCAAAACACTGGCGAAACAAGACCTGTCCTGCTGGTTCAGAGTCCCACATATGATGACTGATCAGTGGCCACAGTCACGCAAAATGCTACATAGCTGATGAACTATTGAATTCATCATGCCGTCTCTTCATCACTTGGAATACTAGCTGTCATTTTCACAAAACTTATTAAAATTAAATAACACAAAGGTATTGCTCTCGGCAACAAAAATTGGCTGAAAGACTCAAAATCAAGAAAAAGAAAAAAGACTGAGTGCTTGTTCATGTGACCTTGGCCACTTAAAATGTGAACTTCAGAAAAAGAATTGGTGACCAGGTTATCAATAAAGGGAATATTAAAAAGGTTGAACTATATTTGACAGGCTGTGTCTGCTGTTTCTTCCAGTGTATGCTTTGAGAGAAAAGAGGAACCCTGTTACAGCTACAGTGTCTTTGCAACTGTAAGAGTTAGAAACATTTTATAATGTAAGTTTTGATTGAGGAATATAATTTCTTTATCTTTCCAGCAAATTCTGCAAGTCTCCAATGAAATATAGAACATCTACAATAAATAAAGAAAAATACTGTAGTATACAATGAAAGATACATCATGTATCTAAGAGTGTGTTTGGAATAAATGTCATTGGAAGACAGTGACAACAGCCATCATATTATTCAGCTGTTACGATTTATTACTTTTTGCCAAGAACAGGTAAGACATTTATTAACTTTGTATTGGGAAACAAAAGTAGTTTGAGTGTACTTTCAGCATTGCAGCAGACAAATGGATGATTTCTGTATAAATGTTGAAGATTTTTAAAAAATCTGATGCTTCAGTGGAGTTTGCAAAAAAATTTGGGAGCTGAAAAAGGCACCACAAAACCAAAAGACAGGAAGAAGCATAAGAAACAGAAAAGAGAACCAGATGGAACAGGAGAATACTGTAAAAATTCAGACACAAACTGAAAAAGAAAAGAAAGAAAAACAAAGCAAAATCCCCCTCAGTTAAAAACTTTGAAATTTCCCATCATTACCACATTTTTAAATTGATACGTGCAATCTAATGTTTGGCTTTGGTCTACCTGCACGGGAAGGGCAACAAATTGGAGAATTGGTATAGGCATTGAGAAAGACAGTGCCATATCTTTTCATAAAATTTATGAAAGGTAAATCCACAGTCTGATTTCCTGGAAAAAATGTCAAGCGTCCGTCCTGCAATCAAACAGAGAAAAACAACCTATAAACAAGCATTAACACAAATGGCTGCATTAATTCATAGATTTGTTACTTGATCTTGAGTTGCTGAAATGGTGCCACTTCTACTCAGGTATGAAAAATAGTGTTGAGAAGCTTTAATTAGATCAATATAAAATGGATTGCTTATGAAAAAGTGCAATATAAAAGATAACTGGGCTTCTTCATAGTAAAATTCATTTCTTTCTATAACTATATGTATTCTAAGCTCTAGTTCTTCAGGAGTAGGGTCCTACCATGACACATTCAATGGGAACAGGTATGGTGAAAGATGACAAGGAGTCAGGCTGAATCTCAACACAGATGTATGCACTGATATGTACTCATATGAAACCCCTACTGATCCCTCATCGTTATCCACACCATAGCTCTGAACTAATTTTAAACTATGGACTGAAAAGTGAAGGAAAAGCTGAAGAAAGGCTATTCTCCCAGTGACATGCCACCCACAATGGTTCCCTTTTGATAATTGCATAATGATAATTTCAGTTTTGCCTATATGTTTAGAGAGTTTTTAATCAGTAACTTTAAAAAGACTCAACATTTTGAATAGGTACTTTTACAGGAAAAAATTATGATCACTTGAAATCATGTTGCATGTAGACTGATCAATTTCAGGCGATTTTTTTTCCAGTCACTTTTATTAATTTCCTTGCTTCAGTAAGAAGTCCCAACACAGTCCCAGCCTGACTGGCTCTTCAGTGAACAGACAGGTGACAGCGAATCTACACAGCTTTAATTGCAGAAGAAAGCAATTCTCTTCAATTGTTTTCTGGCAGAAATACTCTTGGGATACCGTGGCATTGTAGAGAGTCATTTTATTTGGCACCAGTAGAGCTAACTGTGGCATCCCAGACTCTGAAATCAGAACATGACAAACGATCCATCCACCTAATTTTGTACACTACTACAAATGGCAACTAGAAAAAGCACTGAAAGTCAAGCTGTAATCTGCAATAGGAACTTGAAAGAAATTTTGGACTCAAAGTGCTCTTCAGAGAGTTGTCCTGGTTTTGGCCAGGACGGGCTTAGTATTCACATGAGGGGGCATGGCTAAACATGAAAGTTATTTTATACCACCTCATGTCATTTTTCGGGAAGGTGTCCCTTCTGGGTCAGGGAAGCATGGCAGCAGTACTGCTGTGCTCCTGTACTGTCAGGCTCTACATGATACAGGGGTGAGTACAAATGCATGTGAATCGTTCACCTCTCTTGTACACTCTCTTATTAATATTGTTCTTGTTACTGTTAGTTTCCATATCCTATTGCTGTGTCCAGTAAATTGTTCTTATTTCAACCCGCGATCGTTATCTTTTATGCCTTCAGTTCTCCACTCCAGCCCATCAGGGAGAGGAAGAGAGATGGGAGAGTGAGCAACTGGCACATGGTTTGCAGTGGTTTCAGTGGGAACACTAAATTGAAGAATATTATTCCTAAACTATGACAAAAGTACACAACTGTTGCGTAATCCCATCAGCAATCCATTCTTAAATTTCTTCAAGGAGGCTATGGTTAGCACAGCTGGAAACAGGAGTTCATTATATATTGATACTGTGACATAATATTCACTGACACCTTAGCAAAAGAATTCTGTATACTTTGTGTCATTGTACACTTGGTATATTGAGACATGATTACTATTTCTATAGATGATGCAGGTATTTTCATTGAAAGCTCTGTTCTTGAACAGGCTGAGAAGGTGAAAGCTCCAGCAGCTATTTCAGGAAATCTTCCCTCTAAGAACTGTACAGGATTTGCAGGGTTTGAAATACCTAAGGAAATAAAATTAACACAAACAAGCACATCCATCCAAAAACTTGAGCTGCTTTGCAAGAAAAGCCTGCTATCACCCAGTTTACTCCAAGTAGCAATTCAGGAGTTGAATTGCCTACTAGTACATTTCTTCAGGAAACGTGCAAAAACCAAAATGCCTGATGTGACACAGCAGCAGAAAGCTGGCTGTTCAAGCAAATGGTCACTGTTCTGGAGGTCAAATACAGTCCAGTATCACTGAAAAGAAAATTTTTGTCACACTTGACAAAATAGATGTGAGTCTTTCAGAGGCAGCATGACACAGAGCAAAGGCAAGTACACTTCCTAATGAAAGCCTACACTTTTCAACAGTCTGCAGAACTTAATCTTTTTTCCAGAAAAACTCTTAGTTTCAACAGTACCCAGCCCTTCCTGTTCTCTATTAGTGATGTAATCAAAATGATTAACTTATTTCTGCCTTCAAATCCATGTCAGAAAAAAATCTTACACAACACAACCTTTAACATATTCTTCTTTGTATGCACTATGCAAATACGACACTTTTCAAAGACAGTGCTTTGTTTTTAATTGTTTATGAAAGAACATCAAAACATCTGGAGTTTTAACTTTCTTTTTTGTAAGGGTTACCTCATTCATCCCTGTAATACAGTCATGAAAACATTCCTGTTTACAGGTGACAAAGAGAAGTATAACTAAGACTTGTCTGGAGCTTCTGCTAGTATCTGTAGATAAAATGGACACTGACCAACTCCCGGGACCCTAAATACTGTCAATTCAGCTATTGGTAAATAACAGTTTTAGTAAAAGATGAAAAACTGGAGAAAAAAACATGCCTTACTTTGGAATGTTGAGATGATATACTCAAAATAAAATAAATGAAGAATACAGTCAAAGAAAGGAAAGTCTATAAGAAGCTATTGTACGAGTAAATTAGTTATTCCTTTATCTTTGAGATCACAGCATATGTCTTTTAAGATAGGGTCTGAAAAAAGATAATACATGTTTACCAAGCACGTAGGAAGAATTCATCCCAAGAAGGACAGGGAGCAGGCACGAAGTCAAGTGTTCTGTGCAGTCAAGGCTGGCATTCTGAGAAGACTGGGAATTAAGATGTCTCAGCAGTGAATGAGAAATCATGAGATGTAAAAGCCCTTGGAAGTAATACCATGGAGCTTATGTTTGAATCCTCAATAAGGAGAGCTCAGATGAGGCATAGTGTTCCTCAGAGAAAAGCTTACACTTTCAGTATGCTAGGTGGGCAACTAGAAGCATGGTGAAAAAAGTGTGAAAAATGTGCTGTCTTTCATTGTGTGCAAGGAAACATACACAGTATTTGTGAGTGGGGGGAAAAAAGAGAAATCTTTTCTACCTTTCTAGATGTTAAACCACATGCATCAATAAATCACTGTAATGAAGACACTCAATACCTACCAATTCCTTTTAGTTGCAGATACACATCTGACAAGTTTATTGTGTTGTTGTACCTTCTAAGAGCTGAGTAAATCAGTATGTGATGCTCAGTAAGTCAGTCATTTCATCTGTGATACAGAAATTCTCTATCCTATCTGTTGAGGAGCATTGTTATGATTTTTAATAGGATAACAGAGATTAATGACCTTCCTTTCCTTTTAGCTTCTCAAGTAACAGAAAAGCATGCACTCTACACACCAGCTCTATTCCAGGAGCAGCTGCTGTGCCCCACAGTCCTGATGATATGCCCCCCTGCACCTTAAGTTGTGGTGATAAGTTGTACATATCACACCACACTGGGGGACTCACCTGTTGCAGAGGTATCTGACTATTCTAATGCATCTGACGCAAGCAAGGAACACATTCCTGGGACGAAAGCCGAGTTTGGTTTAGAACATTAAATGCTACCGAGTGTCTCTGCGACACCGAAGGCCTGCCCTTCTAGTCCCAAACGAGACTTCCGCCCCGTGGAAGTGCTGGAAAGTAAACGCCAGCCTTGCTTGCGCACGCCTGTGCGTAGGTAAAGCATCGGTAGGGCCTCGTTACCACATCCCCGGCGGTAACATTCAGGCTACCGCCGAGGGTTTTCTCGCCCTCCTTCACCCATGTGGCGGCCTAGCCTCGCGCCGCCGGGCTGCTCCTCGTCCCCGGCCACTCACCAAAGAGTCGCAGACCACCAGCACCACGCTGGACCGGGGCTGACCCCCAGAGGCGGCGGGCCGCGGCCTCGCCTCCACCCCGGTGGCCATAAGGAGCAGTGCCAGCCCGGCTAGCCCCAGCGGTTCGCTGCCCCACATTGCCCCGCCACCGTGGCCACCCGCTCCCGGACCAAGGGGAGTAGCAACTCCGAAAGCAGATCCCGGGACCCCGGCCGCAGCGAAGGACTTGACGGCGAAGAAACGCAGCCTGCAGCTCCCAGGGTGCCACGGAGATGCAGGCAGACTACAACTCCCAGCGCGCCTCTGGAAGTGGGAACTACATCTTCCACAGTGCCCGAATTAAATTGGCGGTTGACTCGGCGCCTCTCTACCCTGAGGTAAGAGTGCGCCTGCGCACGATCGGCGACGACGGGAGGCGGAGGCGATGGTGGGGTAAGCTAGAACTGTGGCGAGGGGTGGTCGTGGTGGTGGCGGCCCAGCTCATTCTGCCGCGGCTTCCCCTCTGCCACGAGACCTGGCGGCCCGGCTCACGGCGGGGCGAGTGGTTGCGATCTGAGGGACTGCAGACCCGAATCTCCTCCCTAGGCGCCCCGCAGGCCCCGGGCCCTACCCGCGGCCCGGGCTGGGCGCCCTCCCTCCGGCGGCTGGCCGCCACCGCCGTGCCCGGTTTTGCGCTAAAGTGTGTATTTTCTCCCTAGGTGACAGTGGAGCTTGTGCTGAACCGTGCCCGCGGCGGGATGTGCTTGTGGTGACCGAGACGTCAGTACCCGCGTAGAAGCAAATTTGTGTACAGGAGCTGCTGAACAATGCAAGTTTGACAGATGTCTTTATAGGTTTTACAGGGAGCTTTGCAATTCGCTATCATCCTATGTCCTTTCATTACTAAGTTATCAATTGGCCTTTCAACAATTATTTTTGCTTTTCAGCTGCTATAATTTTTTTTGTTCTTCATCTGGACGCCGTTCCCATCTCTCTTGGTGCTGGCACCAGCACCCTTTCTTTTTCAGCCTCATCCCATCTAGGCAGTTTGACTATGGTGTTTTGAAAGTTCATTTAAGATAAAATATCACACACACCAAAACAGTGCATGATTGTGTTGCATTTCAAAAGTGTGAATGTCTCTTAAATGCTTATTCTTTTTCAATTCACGGCTGCAGACAGAAGCAGAATCTGCCGTATGTGTGTGAGAAGGGAGAGGACTGGGCTATGGTGAGCCACACCAGAGTGTAAGTGACAGGCTGGACATGGTGCTGCATACAGAGCATGCTAGAAAAACCCTGATCCCTTGCAACCCCTTGAGCACATGTCTAGGGCAATATGCTGCTTATGTGCAGTTCACTGCTTACTTTGTTTTGTAAAGAGGAATTACTATATCCAGGGAGTTTGCTCATAAGTCTAATGAAGGACTCTTGCAACACTTCTACTGAAATTTTTCTTAACTTGTAACATAAGTTTCATTCTGGGGTACCTATATTGTATCATTTAACTGTTTGGAGTATTGATGGAATCCTGCCTTGCAGCTAAACCTAAGTAATTTTACCCCTGTTATTTTTTTTAATCAGTTTTTGTGCTGTATGCATTTTGGCATATTGCATTATATGTCTGTGTTTAAAATGCTCTCTATGCAATTGCAGTAGGATACAAACATTGTGTATGTGTCAGTATATTTGTTTACAAGAACTGATTATATGCCCTTTTTACTTAGCAGCCACAATGTCAAATAAAGATGTGAAGGCGGCATTAAAAAGTGCGAGAGATGCAATACGAAATAAAGAATATAAGGAAGCCTTAAGACATTGCAAGGTAATGAATTTTTTTACTTGGAAGGTAAGGTGGTTTTTTTGCACTCTTTTTCCTTTTCCTATATCCCTATGGGTGTATGGAAATGCAGAGCATGGAGTACCTTATTGATGTAATAGTTGAGATGATCATTCATGTTAGTTTTCCATACATAATCTTGTATTCCCCTTTCTTTTGCATTTGTAATAAATGCATGTGGCAATAAGAGTAATGTCTAGAATGAGAGAAATAGCAATCAGTTTCTAGTCTAGACCTCACAAGTGTCCTTTAGTTGCTGAGCTACAGATACGGTTACTGGCAGAACACTTCAGATACAAAGCATTCTCTGGCATAAAAAAACTGAAGTTACTAGTCTTAGTGTCTTCCTTAAAATTATTTAGCTTCTAGTATTGCCGTATGGAATGATTCTCCAAACTGTAGTGACAAAACTCAATACTTCGATCTGTAAGCTATATTTTTTTCATCAGTTTAACTTAAAATTGTGTAACTCTAGGCAGTCTTGAAACAAGAAAAAAATAACTACAATGCTTGGGTATTCATTGGCCTGGCAGCAGCTGAGTTAGATCAACCTGATCAGGCCAAAGGAGCATATAAGAAGGCTATTGAACTTGAACCAAACCAGCTACTGGCATGGCAGGTATGTGAATGTGTACTTTTTGTTTCCCTGAAAAGTGTCATGAAGTTAAATATAGGAGCAAAGCAGAATTAAGACTTGCATATTGTTTTCTTGAGGCTCGTAGTTCCACAGAAACTTTGGAGTAGGTGAGGTTCATATTACTTCTGTGTGCAATGTTAAGCCATGGTGAACTTTAGTTTCAGTGTATTTGAATTTGTATTTCTTATGTAGACTACATAGCTGTGAAACATGCAAGGAAAAACATGAATTGAAACAAATACAGTAAATCATTGATGTAAAAATTTCTGTGTTTGTAGCTCAAGAAACCTTTAACAGTGCTTGTCTTATAGGAGAGAAAATGTTTCATCTAGTAATGTATTTTCCACCTTTCAACATCAAGTGAATTGTTAATGAATTTTATTGTTACTTAAAAGGAAAAGTATATGTTTAAAATAGCTGTGTGTGGGTAGTGTGTGCATTACAGTCTATTACAATACAGAGTTACAACGTACAGTTGTGGTATTGGGAGATTTGTGAAGCATAAGATTGCATATTGAGTCTGTCACTGATATCAACAATCAATGTTTTTATAAGGTAGTGAAGTTCTTAGAATTTTCCATATAAATACTATTTTAAAGTATAATTGTTGGGGCCTGAATTCAGTGTATGTTGAAATTGCCTCACTTTTGCAATCAGATTCTGGCCTTATTGATACAATACTTGGGGCTATATATATATATCTACATGTAATATCTTTTGCATATTATATAGATTTTTATTATACAGCCTAATGTACTTTGCATATTGTCTATTCTGCAGACAAGATTATGTAATATATGTAAGTTTCAAAGAGTTGTTGGTATGAATTAAGTGAGGAAAGCTTTTCACCTAATATAAGTAGATCCAGAATGTTACATAGAATTCTGCTCAACAATTTTTACAATAACACTTCATTTAAGGCAATGGAATAATTTTTATAGGCAGAACTGATAGTGTTTTCATGATACATAACCATTGACATAAAAAATTACTTATTTTTACTCTTGATTTTTTTAGGGATTAGCAAATTTATATGAGAAACCCAACCAAACAGATGCCAGAGGAGACTTAGCAAAAGTTTACCAAAAGCTCTTGGAACTCTACAAAGGGTAAAAGATATTGAATGTCTTAAGATTTCTAGTTTAGTGAATACTATTGCTGATATACTGTACAGACTTTGATTTTTTTTAAAAGCCTTCTCATGTCAGTGGGTCAGCACTTTTTGCTAAGGTTTTCTGAAACTACATAAGGTTTCTTGTTCTTGTCCTTTTTGGTAGGGCAAAAACTCTTACTTTAATTGTAGTGAGTAGTTTAGAGAATTCCCTACTATTCTATTCCAAATTCACTGCCTTGAAGCATTTAGCTCTCATAGTTAATTGCCTGCATTAATAAATAGGTTTATTTTGCTCTGCTTTAAGATCACAGCATATATTTCATCTGACTCCTGGAGGTGCAGTTCTAAACAAGTTTAACTCAGCTGTCACTGTAGTTGACAGAAGTGTTTGACTTGTTTCCTTAATTTGAAAATTGATCAAAAAGAAATGTATGGTCCCGAAAAGTAATTTTTTTTCTTATTCAGAGCAGCAATGAGTAAAACTTAGAGGGTGATCTGGAGTATTTATTCTCAATAATAGTTTGACAACTGAACCTATGGAAAATTTTATAATTTTAGCTTATTGGTTGGGGATTTTCTTCCTCCTTTCTAGTGGTGACAAGCAGAAATGGTGTGATGTATGTAACAAACTCGTGGAACTATATCATCAAGAAAAGAAATACTTAGAGGTAAGTCAAGTATTTTCTCTCTTCTAACAAAAATTTTCTGTTTGATTAGAACTATTGTTCATCAGGGAATTCTCACTTGAACTCAGTCTTATATACTGCAGTCCCAGCACTATAAGGCTGCTCAAGAGCAACACAAGCTTTGCAGAAAAGAATATGACTCCTGTCAGTATCATAGGGTGGAGTTGTTAAATACCTGAGTGGTTCAACAGTATTACTTTTTGTACTCTCTATAATAATGTTACAGAATTAATGTTTTGGAAGTATACTTTTCAGTTTTCCTTTGCTATTTGAGAAGGTTGCTTTCTTATAAAGTAGTACATCGTTATACTTCATGTCGTCTTCCCACCTTACCTCCAACAGTGAAAAATTACATAACATAACAGCATCAGGCTCAAGACTATTAATTTGCTCCAAAGCCACTTTTTATACCAATTTCTGAAACTCAATTCAATGCTAATAATTTAGAGTATGAAGCTAGACTTGCTTTGTGTGGAACAGGAAACCGAAGTTAGCTTTTGGAGTTAGTTGACTTTTCCACACTGGAATTTCAACTTGGGTTGTTGCTGCTGTTCTCTTTCTGTTCACAGTGCTGTAGATCCAATAAGGCTTACTGCTTCAGAGTTTATTGAAAGGACTGCTTAGGTCTATTTCTACTGTTGTTTTCCTCCAGCAACCAGAGTCAGAATTCATACTTTTGATATTCTCTACTTTATTTACTGTACCTTGAAGTTAGACAAATCCCACGCAGTGCTTTGTGACTTGTAACTGCTTTAATCAGAAAGCAGGTAAATCTGGGCTGTTACTTTAAATGTTATCTGTTTATCCTAGTATGGTAGAGTTGACTATACTTACATTGGACTCCAGTTCTTTAAATAACAGCATGGTTCAATTGTTCCTGTTGACAGGTGGCTGAAACATGGCAGAAACTAATACAAATGAAACAGGAGGAAGGTGCAGAAAAGGCAGAGCTTCATCAGCTGTGGAAGAAGATGATCCAGTTACTGAAAGACAGTACAAGGACCCAGGATAATAAGACTGAGCAGTTGGTAATGTTTCTCCCTCCTCCTTCAGCTAGACACATATATATATCTACAGTGCAGCTAGACCTCAGTTGAAGCCTATTTGTCTGAATTGTCTCAATGTTCAGTGGTACTAAGCTTCTTTTGTAAATAAAAAACTTTTAAATAGAAAAAGATTAGCATGAATATCAGAAATGAGTTTCACATGCAAATCTGCAGTACACTTTACTGCAGTTTTGAGTAAAGCACCTGAACCTGGAAGGATGCGGCCCTGAAGGCCACACACTATTCAGTATTTCACAGACAAGCTGTGGGCAACTTTTTAGTTAGCATGCTTGTTTGGAAGCCTCCCCTCTGATGCCTTTTTTCTCCAAAATAGATGGAATCAAGAAAAAAAAGACTAGATTTCTAGATAAGAGCAGGGAGAAGGGCTGGCAGCTAACTGTAGAGGATCGTAACCTAAGTTCCTTCTTTGAACTGGGATTAGGTTTGAAGAAGAAGGTATGTTGTTACAAATTTTGCCTTCCTTGTACCATTTTATGTTATGTAGCAGTTTATTATTGCATCATCTTGTACTAGACAATTAATGTGCTTTGGTTCTTGAGTACTGCTTCATGTCAAGGAACTTGCTTCATGAGTTTCTCTGTTCATAGTACAGTGTAAACCTAAATAAAGAGTTGGATCCAGATAATAAGTAACTATCCACCTAGCTATGGAAGGGCTAGAAGTCATGTCCTCTAAGGAGCAGATGATAACTTTGGGTTTGACTTGTTTGGAGGAGACTGGAGTGACCTGGTGTCTGCAGCTTCCTGAGGAAGGGAAGTGGAAAAGGAGATGCTAAGCTCTTCTCCCTGGCATCTAGCGATCTAATATGGGAATGGTTCACAGATGAACTGTGAATGGTTCACAGAACTTGACATGTGGGAGCATTTCTTTACGGAAAGAGTGATCAGACATTGAAATGGCCTTTCTAGAAAGCCACTTGATGCCCCAAACCTGTTGCTGTTCAAAAGGCATTTGGTCAAAGTCCTTAACACAACATGATTTAGCTTTTGGTCAGATCTGAAGTGGTGAGGCATGTGGACTAAATAATTGTGTCTTCCTTCCAACTGAAATATTCTGTTCTATGAAGATAACATTTCCTTGGAGTCATTGTTTTTTGCACTTGTATTTTTTTTTATACAGCTTTTGACTGCATTTGAGCATGCAGTGAACTCTGCTGACACTGTTCCTGGTGAAGACCACCAAAATCTTTACAAGGACTTTATCCAGTGCTTGTCAAAAGTAAGGTTATGTTAAGGTATCTTAATCTGTGAATAGATTAAATATTTCACATCTGGTAATTCACAAAAATAACTATTTACTTCTCTTCCTTTCAAGTTTCCTCATGAGGCAGATAGGTTGGAAAAGGCCTGTAATGATATGATGGCTTTGTATCCTACCATGAGTTTTCCTTTAGAAGTACTTTGCTTGCACTTTGTTAATTCAGGTGAGTGGGATGGATTTAGGCCTTTCTGGGTCTTAAGTTATTTTTTTATAGTTAGTTTTGTGGCAATCTGTTTACAAGTTTTTGTGCCTCACAGCCCAATACAAGTACACTGTCATGTTTCTGTGTCATGTTTCTGGAAATGAAGTATTTAGTCCTGTGACTTGCTATTTTGGTGCTCTGTAACTGAGTGTGACTGTAAATTGACAAAAACATTCTCCAAGTTAAGTCCAACTCTGGCAATGTGTGAGGTGTCAAAGAAAGAATGCCTTACAAAACTTGAAAGCAGCCTCTCCAGACAAATGAAGGTTAACTTCTTAAGCTTATAATAAAAAAGAGTGTTAGCCAGTACTCCAAGGCAGAGGATGAGCTACACTTAACATTAGTCTTGACACAGGTTATCTCCCTTGGCAGAAAAAAACCAGGCAGACAACAATTTCTGAAACTTTCTTAAAAAGTGTGCCTTGTGAATAGGAAATAAGCAGATCTGTTTAGATATGTCTTCTAAGTAGAAAAAGAGAATCTTTGCAGGGGGAAAAAACAAATCATGGTGTGTTCAGAAGTGCAGGGATCTGAAAGTACGCAATTGCTATTTTCAGTACGTCACTAAACATTGCAGTGGTGTTGGTTACTTTCTCAGCATTTCAAAGATAATGACTAGATCTTGTTACTTCATTTTGTTTTTGAAGGCATCAGAAGTTTTAAAACGAAGATTAGGAAAAAGAGTCCTCTGGTTTATATAAAAAGTTAAGACTTTCAACTTAGGCAGAAAAATACCTTTTCCAGTTTTGAAGTCTAATAATGTACCAGCATAAAACAAAAGAGAATTTTTGACTTTTATTAGAAAAGATGAAAGCAAATGAGGCCCAGACTCTAAAATTCTTAAAACATTTGAAAATGCTGAATGTTTTGGAGAAACAGGCAGAAATTAATTTTCAAAGGAAGAAGTTGGCACAGTTCTTGTATACCAATACTGTGACAACGTCTCACCATTCACATGCTTCTTGGAGTGGAGTGGATGCTGGTTATGTTTTAGTAAGGCTGTTTCTTTTTATCTGAGTCATTTTGACTATGCCTTACTCCTTCATGCTCCTCACTTTACAGGCTTGTAACTCATATGCATTGTTATGTCCCCTTTATCAAATGCAAATCAAAGGCAACCATTATGTCAACATGAATCACTAATTTTTAAAAAGAAAATAGTCCCAAAGGTTGTTGCTGCAAGTCACAATTGTTCCTTTTAGCGCTACCAAGACTACAATCACAGCTAAATACAAGTGTCAAAAGTTAGTGACATCAGTTAAAGTTAAACAAAGACATTAAATTATATCGTTTCACAACAAGGTTCTTTCAGCAAGTGCATCAGTCCAGATTTGTAGGTATGCAAGGCTTACTCTGGATGGAAATTATTTTGATTTACTTGTGGCAAATTTTGACATGTGGGTACTCAGCTGGACTTACATGAAAAGCATATGAAGGAATTAGTTTTTATTAACAAAGGAAGTGTACCTGTAATAATTTAACAAAAGTGGATATTGAGGTTTCAGATTGTCAGTTACTTTGTCTGGAGGTAATGAATATTTAGACTACTGCTTGTTTTTGGGGTTGTTTATGGGATAAAGGGTGATAAGTATGTAATGGCTTTGGAAAATTACTTGGAACTGTAGGTATTTATGTAGATAAGGTATGCTGCTGCGTTTTTCAACATTTAAAACTATAAAATGTATCTTTTTCTCAAACCAGGTAGTTTGTCGGAAGAGGCCCTGCACTGTTTTTCTAGGATTGTGGAGATGGACACAAGTAGTGGTCCAGGTGTCATTGGTTTTGGTCTAAAATGCCTCCAAGAAAAGAAATACAAGGAGGCTGTTAAGAGTCTTACTGAAGGTAAATGTGTAATACGCAGTACGAGTAGTCTGTAGTTTGAATAGACATTATTAATTAAAGAGATACAGAATGTTTATACAGCATAGTTAGGGAATCTTATATAGTACTTTGACAGTTCTAAGACCAGCCTTTAAAAGAATACTCACAGTTTCTCTGATTGTTGAAAATTTTTTAAATACAGCTCAAATATAACATCTCTGGAGTCTGTTACTGGTGGTGGTCAGTTCTCTGGTGTTTTAATGTAAGCTCTTTTTAATCCTGCTGTTACTGGGAAAATACCTAGATGAAATAATAAATATAGCAATAGCAATAAACGAAGGAATATGGAATTTATAAAGTAAAATGTAATGCAGCTTCTCTAATTGAGTCAGTGCATTTCTTCACCTGAAAAAAGATTTATTTCCTTTGAAATTACTTCATTTTAAGATCTCTTTAACACTTGAACTGGGTAAACACTTATACTGAGTATCTAAAAAGAAGTATTCAAAGAGTTTCTTTTTTTTGTTGTTTTACAGTAGCCATATTTACTGAAGAGTTAGCTTACTTGTCTGTAGTTAACTTGCTTGCATTGAAATGGCAAAGCTCTTTGTCTTCAGAACTATGCTAGTGGGCAAATGAGACTACCCACCCTCACTCTAGTGGCTATGGCAACTTATTTTCAACATTGCGTAAATAACTATTTGGGATCTAAGTGTTCATGAGTCAGTCAGACTATGCTGTGATATCCTGCATCCATTCTCTTGGATTTAGAATAAAATTGTTTCTGAAATTGAATTTTGGAATACTCTACAGTAGCTTACCCACAGTGAAATAATGACTTGCCTAAAGTGTGAAGTAAAAGTCTCATGTGCTTAAGAGGAAAAAGTGCTCCATGAAAAGCAAATTCTTCTGGCTTAAATGGCCATTGTATGTTTTGACAAAACGTACATCCTGGTTTTGACTAAAGATAGTATTTTATTTTAATTATTTTTTTTCCTATTTTTACTGTTATATGTAGTACTCTGCTCATGAGGGGAGAATACAAATGACAAAGGCTCTTGGTATAATGTATAAATGTATAAGCTTGGAAATTATGTCTTTCCCAATGAGCCAAGCAAGTGTTTGCATCTTAGGCATTATAGTTATATACTAGAGGACAGAAATTCAGATTTATTGATGAATCTTTAATTAAGGCCAGTTCACCAATAAGTTTCAGTGAAACACTCTTGCCATCATATTTTTTGCTGTCTTGAAGTTTTATAGGCCTTTTCTGGTTTCTAAGAAAAACTTGATAAAGCAGTCTACAGGTTTCTGATGGTTGATCAACAACCAAGTGAAGACTTTTTTCTTTTTGAAACAAAAGTGCACCTTAAGCCGGTGTTGTGTATTTTCTCACTTTATACTTGCTTTTTCAGTATATATGTCATTATGTGCAGAAGTAAGCCTAATGCTTATTATTTTTTGTCTTGTTGCATGGATGCCTTTACATCTCAAACTGTCTAAAATAAGACTCAAAGAAGAAATTAACTGCAAGTCTTGTTGTCTGATTGATAATACGGTTTTGATGGCGTTATGTGGTAATACGGCATCTACCAGCTACAGTGTCTTAGTAACTCTAATCAACTTTTGTGATTGCCTTTTTTAAACTCTGACTAGGTTTGCAGAAGACTAACCAGTGTCCAGCAGCATGGCATTATTTAGCAGAGGCACAAATGAAAATTCACAAATACAGAAATGCTGTCCTGTCCTGCAATCAAGGTAACTGCTTGCTAATTGAAAGCGCAACTGCAGAGATACACTGCTTTATGTAGTCCAGCCAAATGGGGCCTTTGTGTTCTAGGTCTGAGTTAGTAGCAGGCATAGTCCCTTGCTTTTTGTAGTCTCATGGCTTGTGCTGCCTCTTGGTTTATGACAGTGGAAAAGCACCTCATGCTGCTTAGTCTTAGGAACAGAGAAAATACTTGGCTAATCGGAACCAGAGAGCTGGTTAACATTTAGAAGGTTTACATTTTCTGGTGTGCTGCTTTGGCTGGTGGTTGACAAATGGTGCCAAACAACAAAGAATTTCCTGAAACTGCAAGGGGTAGGTGTCACATATATGTAGTCTGGTAGACTTCATATTTCAACCTGAAAGATAAGCTTCTAATCAAATTATGTAAAATGCAGAAATGATGCATAGGACATCTGCATCTGAAGAAACCTCATTGAGTATAAAACCTGCATCTGTGCTAGCTGGGAATGAGGAGGGTTATTAGGATCTAGTGATGCATGACCCTGAGATTAGCTCAGTTGGTTAAAACTTGGTTGTAATAATGCCAAGATCATGGGTTCAATCCCCTATGTTGGGCCATTGACTTAAGAGTAGGACACTATGATGCCTGTGGGTCCCTTCCAACTCAGAATAGTCTGTGATTCTGTGATATCTAATCTGAACAGAGCCACTATCTGATGGTTATGAAAGAAGGAGCAATCAAAATGGACATTTTTTGTGACAGGGACAAACGCAATGAAAAATTTCCCAAGAAAGGCTTGAAGAGATAGAAGTATGCTGACCTGGCTGAACAGTCATGGGAAATTATTGATGGCAAGGGAAAGTATTTGCCAGAAAGGGATATTGAAAAGACCTATGAATTTGTGTGGAGGAAATATGAAAACTGAGCAGAGTAGGTAAAAAGAAATTTATTGGAGAAAGAACGAAAATGAGGTAATTCTTTTCCTGTCTTTCCCTCCTTAAGAACTGGCTGAGGATTATAAAGATGAAAATGATGAATTATTAAGGGATTCAAGTAATTGCTTGCTTAAATTGTCTTGGCACTGAAATGCTTGAAAGTATATGGTGTGGCCCTAACTTTTTAAAAGGGTTGTAGGAAATTTCAGGGAAACCACTGACAAGTCTGGTATGTTTAATGGTTTATTTAGTTAAAACTGGAACAATAGAGCTAGGTAAGCGATGTAGAAAAGTATTTTGAGTATAGACAGCATGGATTTCGTTAAGTCGGTTGTTTTGGGTTTTTTTTAGAACCCCTTGAAGGAGGTTATGAACACATAGATAAGGTAGATTTCCAGGTGGTAATTGGTAAGATTTCTTAGCTGACTGTTAAAGAAAGTGAGTCACCTTGGGTTAAGAAGTTGTTGCATTGAGTGTTGGGGTTAAGTTAAAAGGTAAAGCACAGTAATAATTATGTCTGTTTTCAGGCTGGAAGGAGGTGTCTCTGACGTTTGCACCAACACCTGTGCCTTTTTAGAATGTTGAGTAATAAGGTTACACTTCTATTCAAAGCAGACTGCAAAGCTTTGAGAGGATTACCACAGTGTGTAACTAAGTGTTAATTAATAAAATTCTATAGTTTTAAGTGCAGAAGCATAGAGCTGTGGGAAGAAGTGTTCTTACAAAGGTGCCCTACAGTCTTGTTGAAGTAGAGTTCAGAAGAGTCCTTATTCTGTATTAGAAAGAATTAGACTGTTTCTTCTGTGCTTTGCAGGCAAGTCAAATATTAGCAATTTCAGGGAAGGAAATAGTGAAACAGAGTGTCAACATGCATTAAGAACTTCTGCAGCATAGTGAAATCTGTATGCAGTTCTGGTATCCATCCACCCCATCTCAAAAAGAAAATAATAGTAGAAGCCAATAGACTAGTAAATAAGGATGATCAGATACATGAAAAATGCAGCATATGAGAACAAGTCCTTTCCAGCCTAGAGAAGAGATGTTTGTGACATCTGTGAAGGTGCGAATGATATGGAATATAAATAAAGTTCAAGTGTTTTGTTTTCTTTTGTGAGATCTGGTTAGTACCAAATGCAACTAAAATGACAGACTCAGAACAAACAAAGTAAGTTTTATTCCTCCATGCAAGGGGTAAGGTATTTTTAGCTAAAAGATGCTGTTCATGCAGAAATTTTTGGGGTCCAAAGAATCTGTGGAAAGCTGGAGAGAATTCTGGAGAAACATTGCTTTTTGCTTGGCCAGTCTTAACTGTATCAAGTACGACAAAAGTTCATCATACATGCAAATACACACTAATATTAATAAGTAATTACTTGAGTTATGCAGGAACTTCTTGCCTTTGGAGAATCCTGAAGCTCAACAGAGATACCTTCAGTCTCTAAAGTGAGATTATACTGTGCATTGGAAAAGTTATCGGTACTGTGTAGAAAGGTACAAAGTAACCTTCATGCAAGCACAGAGATAAATCTCTGATTTCAGTAAGATTATTTTCTTTAAATACTGAAATGTAAACCAACATATTTGTTGAAAAGTCATTGAGTTCTTCAGAACTCAGATGGGAAAAAGGTGGCATTCTATTCATATGGCCAGCAGCTGAAAAGCAGTCAGTGTCCATGTGTCTGAGAGGACCTCCCTAAAACTGGCTTAGTTCTAAAACTAAAATGGATTGAAATTTTACAGAACAGTTTCTTGAATATGGGGGAGAGTACTTCAAGTGGTGCTATATTAGTCTGAAAAATTGTGATTAACAAGATTTTACAAATACTTGGAACAGTGATGATCTTTATAGTTTTGGGGTTTTTTTAGTTTTACTTGAAAGGTTTTCCTTGCCAACAGCTCTTGAGGGTCTTGGAATTCCTGAGGATCATAATCTTCAGTGGAAGAATCTTGCCCTTCAGTTGAAAGCAGAGTGTTTGATTAAAATAGCTGATGCTGATGCTGCAGAAGAAGCCATTAAAGCACTTGAACAGGTATTTTCATGAACTAAAATGTAGGTTTTTTAAATTTAGAAAAGTGCCCATCTTTCTGTACCCGGGCTGTGTATTTTCCTCCTTTCTACATTCTGTGTGGTTTAGACCATTCCTACCAGCTATAGTGTAATCCAAATATTTCTTTCATCTCTGCTTTTTTGGTTTTGCTGTAGCTCTTTTTCATTTGCAATTCTAGTTTTACAGGTTGTCACTTCTGACATTGTCTGGTTTTGCTCATTTCTTCTGGGCTTATGCAAGTTCTATGGCTGTTGTTCACCTTCATTTGAATTATTGTTATAATCCTGCTTCCTGTGTCCTTCATTCACTTGTCATTAGTCTGCCTGTTTTCGACACCTTTGATTTCTCAGTGTGGGGAGAGAATAAACTGATTCTGGTTTTGTTTGGTTTTCTAGATTATAGGTGCAAGCAGTGACCCAGTGATTTCAGCTATCAGGGGTCAGGCTTATCTAAACAAAGGTTTAATGGACGAGGCTTCTAAGGTTAGTGCTGTGTTGTTATTCCTGTAAGCTATTTTGTAAGTGCAATTCTTAATTTCCTAGAGAAAATAATTAGGGAAAAATTACATTCTTTTTCAGATTTCACAAGAGCTTCTCTTGTCCCATCCTGATCTGGCTGAGTCCCACGCTCTAGCAGGTTACATCCATTATTCCCAGAAGAACTATAAGCAGGCAGAAAGAAGGTAGACTTTTTTTTCCTTTTCTCTAACAGAAATGTTATACGGAGTAGAATATATAGTTTGCGGCTTTTGAGGATTTTTCTGATCTGACTTAAGTTCCTTTCATTTAGTTTTCTAAATGCTATTGAAAGAAATGCAGAAACTGCAGAGTATCATCAGTACCTGGGGCTCACATACTGGTTCATGAGTGATGAGACAAAAAAGGACAAAGGAAAAGCACTCGTTCAGTTCTTGAAGGTAATGGCTACTTTAAATATTCACGTAGGATTAGTGTTTTCTTATGTCAGAAAGCAAAACCAGAAAATATGCTGACTGGAGTGACAGACTTGAATGTTCTGCTTGTTACAATGTATAAGCCTGCAGACCTGTAAACCAAGTTCAGCGGTGCAAAGTGGCATTGTAGGGAGCTGTGCAGTTACCTGGAATCTCCCTGCTTTTATTTTCCTCTTTTCATCTAATTCTTGAGGCCTTTGAATTAGACAGACATAGTGGTGATTGCCTCAGTCTTCATTCTTGTGGGCTGATACATCAAGACCTCTTGATGACCAGCATAGATATTCGAAGACATTTAGAAATGGGGAGGGCAATATTCAAACTGGAAGAAAAGTGAGGAAGGAAAAAAGTTGAGAATGCTGTTAAGAGATTCAACGTCTGGATTTAAGTCTGTAACCCCCCCTAAATTTATATGCTTTTCTAATCTTTTGGTTTTTAGTGATTATGGCTTTTTCTCTGAATATAGGCTATAATGTGAATCCAAAAGATTTAGTCTGATATCTGTATTGATAATATGGGGGTATAGAAAATAAGGCTAGGCATGGTAAACTCACCCTATGACTTCATGGCAGGTACTGGCAACTCAAATCATTGCCTACTGTTTGCAGCTTAATTACACCAGAGTGTCCTGGTGAATGTAGTTGCAGTGGACAGCAGTTTTGGTTCTAAAACATTTTGTATGTTCTTTATTATTGACAAAGCTGTTTTCTACTGCTTGAAGGCTGTTGGTTTCTTATGTATAAACAAATCTGCCAAGTACATCTAAGAAGGAACTTAAACTTTAGAAAAGGCTGGAGTTAATTGTGAGGTAATGTGATAATCTGCCAAGTACATCTAAGAAGGAACTTAAACTTTAGAAAAGGCTGGAGTTAATTGTGAGGTAATATGATAAAAGTATGAGCATAATTTTTGAAACAGTAGAATATGAAAATTATGGGATGTCAGCTAGCACAGCTAGTTTGTAAGTAGTTCATGTATAAAATGCTTTGTGTCATGAGGTGTGCAGCAAATTTTGCAGATACTTAAAACTTGGGTAATCTGCGCCATTTTAAAATAAAGTTTTACGACTCAGATGTGTCACAGAAGGGGCTTAAAAAAGTTGATAAGGAGAGATTAAACAACTAGTTACACTGTACCTGTCTATCAGTGTAATCTTTCAAAATGCTGTCTTATGTTGCATTCGTATTTCCTTACAGGCCGCAAAATTGGACAGCTACTTGGGAAGTGCCTTTTTTTATTTAGGTAACTACTACAGAGACATTGCTGGCGATACAAGTAGAGCTCGTGGTTGCTATAAAAAGGCTTTTGAGCTGGATGAAATGGATGAAGAATCTGGAACAGCAGCTGTAGACTTAAGCGTGGAACTTGGAGACATGGTATTGTGCTTTCAGAATTTCAGATTACTGCTGTTTTGTTCTTCTCTTAATCCTTCTCTTTGAGGAATCACTTCAGGTTTCCTTTGTATTTGAAAATAAGATCCAAAAACAGATACTCTATCATTGCTTAGTAGCTTTCACAGTTGAACCTGCTTCAATTTGATTCTCCTGTTTCAGACTAAATTTATGCGGGGAGGAGGGTAGGAGAACCAAACATAGCATTGGGAGTCATCACATGTGTGATTTAAATGAAGAATTTCTTCAGCAGGAAACATGAAAAGAAAGCTAGAGGGGTTTCTGTATTTAAATTGTGTGACCTCTGAAATTGTCTCATGCTCCACCTTGCTGCTTGCAGGAAAAGCATACAAAGTCATCAGAACGTTTAAAAAACATTTCTTGTTTACTAATCTGGCATTTTTTGTGCTTTGTTAGGATACTGCTCTGTCAATCCTGAATGAGGTAACTGAAAAAGCGAGGCCTGGTACAGCAAAATGGGCCTGGCTTCATCGTGGACTTTACTACCTGAGAAGTGGTCAGCCGTCACAAGCAGTGGTTGAGTAAGAGAACTGGTGGCTGGTTTAAGTCCTTTTCTATAAATCCCAATGAAATGGTCTTTGATCATAGCAAATTTTGAAAATAAGTTAGCTGGTTGCTCGTTCTAAACAATGGGAAATGGGTCTGAGCAAGCTGTGTCTCTCTTCTGTTTCAGAATTCTTAGAATGTAGTCTTGTTAACATAGCAGTGTTCTGTACTAACAAGTGTTTTGATTTAGCTTGGCAAAATGCCAACTGCAGAGAAAGAGAGTGAAGAGAGAGAGGAAAAAAACTAGAAGTGAACCTTTAAAATGGCAAGGTTTTTATATTTACACAGAAGAAAAAAAATTAAAAACAGAATTCAGTATAACACATATATATATCCAAAGGGCTGGAGTGAAGAGCAAAAAAAACCAGAAGCTCCGCCTCCCTCTTTTTTATACTTGCTATGATGTCAGATGATATGAAGTATCTCTTTGGTTGCTTAAGTCAGGTGATGCTTGTCCCCTTCTACCTACGGCACTCTGTCTCGGCCTGCCAAACTGAGGCCAGCTAAAACTAAGGCCAAAACTACCACACAAGCCTGGTGACAGGCACAGACAAGCATTGCATAGCACTGAATAATGAGCCAGGGTTAGGTACAATGCCTAAACTTATATAATATGCTATGAAGATGAAAGTGCCACTGTGCTGTGTTTAAAAGTTGTATATAATTATGCATTTGTGTCATGAAGGTGTATAATACAAAGTTCTACTTTCCAAGTCTTCTGAGAGTATGTAATGCAAGGAAATACTTTATGTTAAATTTTATCACCTTTTATTTAAATAAGTTTATGTCTTGATATCTTCAGTTTGCAGGCAGCTCTCAGGGCTGATCCAAAGGATTCCAACTGCTGGGAGACTCTAGGGGAGGCTTATTTGAACAGAGGTAGCTACTCAACAGCTCTGAAATCCTTCAGGAGAGCAAGTGAGCTGAACCCAGGGCTCATGTACAGCATTTATAGAGCTGCAGCACTTGAGCAGATTCTAGGCAAATATGAAAATGCTATAGCTACCTATCAACAAATTTTAAAGAAGACAGAAAACTATGTGCCTGCACTGAAAGGTAATGTGTCTGAATTTGAAAGTGTTCACTCTTTCTCCCTCTACACACTGTAGTGCTTCAGTCTTTTGAAAGGGTTCTTGGTGTATTGAAGTTTTCCTGCATGGAAGGGATAGGGTTTTATTTTGGCTATGTAGAGCAATGTGATCCCCTGTATGAAAGCTAGTTTGTAGTAGCCCTCAAATATCTGAAGAACTCTTAAGTCATGATGAATGGGACTGATTATTTCTCTTTAAAGTAAGTATGAACAGTAATTAATCCTTGGCCTAACAGACCAAATGCGAAGAATTGAAGATAGGTAGAGGAAACCAGCGAACAGTGCTGCAGTTTCACCTAAAAGACTGGCTCAACAGGCAGTGGAATCAGACTGCCATTTCAAAGAGGTGGGCTTATACTAATTTTCTGCTTCTCTTGATCATTCCTCACTTCTTGTGTTAGCCTAGTTATCCCGAACACTGAGCTTCTTCAAGTAAGGAAATATCCCAGGGGGTCTCACAAGTGTTAAAGGTGACAAGATGTAGAAATTTTCAAAATATATAGCTAGAAGCAGAGAGAAATGGGGCAACTGGAACTTCTTCCTGGTGTTAGAACTGTGATTCTGAAGTTACGGGGATTACTGAAAATTTTAATAACAAATAAATAATTGTTCTGTTCACATTCCTCCTGCCACTTAGTCTTCAGTGATTCTCACCCCACACCCCATATACCTTTCTGAACCAGATGTTGTTTGCTCCTTGATACAAGTATACTTTAATTGTGTGAAAGACCTTTTAATTTTTGGGTGAATCTGAGGTGATTCTTGTAGGACTTAAATCAGAAGTGTTGAGTTACTATTGCAACAGTAAGTTTTTCATCTGAAAGAGTCTTGTTGATACCTCTACTCCTGTATAACTCCATCTAATGGAGTTTGCCAGACTAAGGCGACATGGCAAAAACTCCATGATGAAGTTCGAGAGTATTGTAGATAGACAATTTTACTAGTCATTAGGCAAGAAGGCAACAGCTGACTGCAGCAGCAGTTTGCAAAGGTCTTGTATAGAAGTATGCATGTGTGTATGGCTTTTTTAGTGTCTGTAGGTAACTTTTGACAGTGTTATTTGGAATAAAATGCTTCGAGAATACATAAGTACACAGTATCAAGATTTCCCCCTAACAGTTGCCTTTATACCTACACTTTTCTAACATCTCCGAAATCTTTTCTTCATAATCCCTCCCATCTTAATCTCTGGTTTATTAACTCTAGATCCCACATTGAGTCTCAAAATAGTCTTTGCTTTCTTAGAGGCTGTTTATGATATCTTGTGTGCTAAGTTCTGTAGACCTTCTTAAAACTCTCTGAAGTTCTTTTGCTTTCCTGTCAGTGTTTCCTTGCTACTGTTCTGGTGGGTTTATACAGTTTCTGAGTTGAGTTGTTGGAAACATTGTCTCCTAGTAGGTGAGAAAATAACTGTACTTGAATGCATCTTTTGAATGTGTTTTGGTTTTGTGTTACTAAACAGTATGTTTATTTTGCCTCTGCTCTAGTATATCTTCTAATGAAAATTTTGGGGAATAAAGTTAAGTTTGGTTGTAGATTATAAAGTGTCTTGACATCTGATAAGTTTATGATCTTGGGACTTCCGTGTAGTCAAGACATACCTGTTGGTGCCAAGATTAATATACTTGCAAAATGTAAGTTTGGTATAGGTACGGGGTACATGAGGAGGATAGCTTTAGAACTGTCAAAATAATACTGAGAATAAATGGTACTCATATGCAGTGACTTACTGCCAGATAGAATTACTTCAGGTGCCGGCAAGATATGAACCAAGTAGTTACTGATTCCAAAATGCTAGAAACTGTGGCATTAGATTCCTTTTTATCAGTGGAATTTATTTCTGTTTCTGATGGGTTGACCCATGCATAATTGTCAGAGCGGGGAGAAGCATATTTTGTGTCTTGATCCACAAGTGTGGAGAGGAGAAAAGTTTGCATATAGCAGGAGTGAGATTAAGACACAAGCGAGGCCAAATGTTTGTAACCAAAACTATAGTTCACTCTAACTATACATTCCCTATAAAGAGAAGAGAAAGGAGGAAATGGGACAGAAGGAAGGAGCAAGGTATAGTCACCACCATGGATCCAGTGGCATCCTATAGATCCATTCCTTATCTGCCCTTTTATGGAGGAGATCTCTGTCTGGGTTTGTTGGGTACTTGATTATATATAGGCTAGGTGGCGCGCTTTAGGATACACTATAGTAATGGCACGTTTGACACATAGTCTGTAGCAATGAAATACTTTCTGCACATAGGCATTGGTATTCATGTGACATTCATGTGATATTAGAGCCTATAGGTTAAAGCATTGATACCTGTGTGATGGTTGCATGATCTATCTTGTTTGTGCACAGTCTGTAGGTTGTGGTTAACTGAACATGCTGTTTTTGCAACCATTGTCTTAACTGCAAGTCTTTCCAATGGAGCTTAGGCAATGGTGAAACAAATTGGTTTTTAGTGGTTCTCTATTTTTTTAACAGTTCTCTACACCTTGTTTGGATACCAGCTGCCCAGCAAGCTTCTCTGTCACTTACCTTCTTAGCAGGATGTGAGCAGGGGAGAAAATAAGATGAAAAAATCTCATGGGTCAAAATAAATACAGTTTAATAAAGCAAAAGCAAATGCCAAATGGGGAAGCGAAGGAAAACAAAATTTATTCTCTACTTCCCATCAGCAGTCAAAGTCTAGCAACTTCTCATGAAGTAGGACTTCAGTTTGCCTAGTGCCTCTCTAGAACAAATGTAATAACAAATGCCTTTCACCTCTCTCTTAGCTTTTATGGCTGAACAGATGTGATATGGAATGAAATATCCCTTTTGTCAGTGTGGGTCAAATGTTCTCCTGACTGTGCCTTCTCTCAAGATTTTGACCACCCCTAGCCTACTACTGAAGTAGGGAATGTCAGAGACTGCCTTAATGCTGTTCCAAACATTGCTCACCGGCAGCTGGAACACTGGTGTGTTACCACCAACTTTCCAGCTAGCAATACATATGAGGTTTGCTGTGGGAAAAATTAACTCCATCTCAGCCAAACCCAATGCACCATATGAAGTAAATTCTTACATAAATAGGATTAAATAATGTTGGCTTTGAGTCTTGAAAAAATATTTCCTCTTTTGCGTACTATGACATTTGTTCTTCTTTTTTTGTGTTTCAGGATTCATTTTTGATGTGTGTAAACTGCAAGTTGGTGTGTTTGTCAAAGACTTAGCAGTGCAGAGCAGATTGTTCATGATGGGTTTACTTACTGTTATGTTTATTTTAGTAAGCAAATTATTCCACAGTTCACACTTGACAAGATAGATTAAAAGCAAATTGTCTGTTTTGACCATTGTGAGTCTTTTCATTTTGTGATAAGTTTATAATTTCTGCAGGGCATATATATTTTTCTAATGAACAGGCTTCCACCTTCCGTCACCAGCTTAATTTTTAACCATATCGTAAAAGCATCTCTTTTCATAGAGGATATTTTCTTGTCTTTTCAGGACTTGGTGAGTGCTATTTCATGCTGGCAAGATCAGCCCTTGATAACTATTTGGATAGGAAGGCTCTGGATTACATAGAGCAGGCTCTTGAATATTTTGCGAGGTTAGTACTAAATACTCATTTAATTTCATCTCGGATTGTGCGTTGACAGGCAGTAGAATCAGATTTAAGTGTTTGAGGATTTTCAGTTAAACTGAATTGAATGGACCAGGGCTTCTAATGTGGAGGTAAGAATATACTTATTGAAATGGTTTGAATAATACATTCTAAATGTAGACAGCTTAAATGCATGGTATATACAGAGTTTTGGGTTTTTTTTCTGTTTAATACAGAATCATTTGATTATAACAAAAGTGTGAAATGACTTGCAGTTCTCTTCAGCTGTTCTCCTGATATATGGGTCTGGAAAAAGGGGATTCCTATCAAAAATATTGTATAAGAAGGAAATATTCCTTCCTTCTCTCAATCTTTTTTTTTTGCATTTCATACAGAATGTTTTCGTGTCATAAATTAAGTCTTGGAATAACTACTGTTAGAAAAGAAGGTCCATCACATGTCTGCAGATGAGTAATATGATAGTTTTCTAAAATCCAAGAGTGTATGTAGTCAGCTGACATGTTGATAGATCATGGCTAATTTTTAGAATTTTAGGCCAGACAATGTTGGAATATATTGACATTTTGTGGTTTGTTTTTTCCCCATATTTAATTTTTTGGTTTTGACTGTTTAGACTTATAGCTTGAATAGGAAGAAAGTGAATTAAAGAAAATGAAACAGCTCACTGATGAATTGCATTTGAGTTTGTGCCACTCTTCAAAGTGGCAAACTTTTCTTCAAAAAAGGATATTGAAATACCTGAAGAGATGTTGTGTGGGTTTTCTGTATAATTAATTACAGGGCAATAAAGCACCGTCCTGATATATCTTGCCTCTGGAAACTGTTTGGAGATACCTGTACTACTGTGCATGTTATTTCACCAAGCAAAGTGTGTGTTCAACTACTAGGATCCCTTCTTTGGGGAAAAATGGGTCAAAATGCAGACAAACAGATGCTGAAGAAAAACGAGCTGCTCATTCTGGGAGGAAGGTAATACTTTTTTTATTATCAAGAGCTTCTACGCAGTATAGAGTCTCAAATATTCTACACTATTTAATTTCTAGAAAATTAAAGACACGCTGATCTCTTGACACCTACGTAGTGGGTAAATAGATTCATGTGTTTCTTTCAAGTTACACTACTCATTTCAGGGTAATTTTCCTGTATCGCGTCAGTGGCTCTCAGCACTTCATCTAGCACATGCTGTTCTTGTTTCTGTCTCCACAGCATGACTACATCCTCCAAACTATACCACAAATTGTGCCTCTTTAAATGGGGTGATTGCAGTATTTGGTAACTAATTCTCCCAGGACAACTGAAGTCCAAGATAATAGCTTTCTGTCTGTACTTCTTTCTTGTAAAAATGTCATAAATTCAGAGGTTTAGAGTACATTGGAATAGGGAATTGCTTGTTTTGAATTTCATGATCTAGAAAATATTTGCAGTATTTCCTCCCTCTGAGCTTTTTGCAGCTGGATGTGTAAGGGAAAGAAATGCAGCTGCTTAGTGAATCTCAAACAGTATCTGTAAAGTTATATACTTTCTAGGGAAAGTCTGATGAGCTGTAAAAATTACTGATGTTTAAATAAAAGCGTGCATAATGTAACTGACAGAGCTTTTATTTAATACACACCTACATAACCACACCTGTGGCTTCACAAGTGGTGGGCATTACAGACTACCTCTAACCAGGATAGATTCTGTGACATTGTCTGAATTAAAAAGTGTTGTTTGTTTGCTTTCCATTTTTGTCTGGTGTTGTTTTGATGGTTTAGATTTTTAAGCACTCTTTTGAATGTTCTTTCAGCTTTCTGCTCTTTATGTAGAGACTTGGAATAATTGATTCTGTGATTCCTGTTTCTGTAGGTGTTACGTCACAGCTTTAAAATTGATGCCTTTGCCTAGCATATGGTGTGATCTTGGAATAAATTATTATCGACAAGCAGAGCACCTCACAGCAGTGGGCACTGACATCAAGGAGATCAGTGAACTTCTAGAGAAGTCTTTGCAGGTATTACCTGTTTTTCCTGGTACATCCTTTAAACTGATGGTCATGCTTCTCTGCATACTCACTCTGTCCACAATAAAACGTACATCTCTGAATAAGTAAGTGCGTAAAGTCATAATTTTAGCTCTCCTAATGATTACAATTCACATTTGATTTTCTTCCAGTGTCTCAAAAAAGCTGTAAGACTTGACAGCAAAAGTCATCTTTATTGGAATGCACTTGGTGTAGTTGCTTCTTGTAGTGGTAAGTCTTCAACAACAGACCTAGGTCCTAAACTGGAAGGCAACTTGACTAATGGTATTTTGAAATTCAGTTAGATCTAGCTCTCCTTTTTTTTTTCTTCCCCCAGCTATTGGGAATTATGCTCTTGCTCAACATTCGTTCATCAAATCTGTTCAAGCTGAGAAAATGGTAAGTGCTGTAGGAAGCTTCCATCTGTTTCAAGTAGGCATTTAAAACTTTTCCCCTTTATTTTTGCATAGTGGTTTTAACTTTGCTTTTTCTGTCTAGAATATTGTTGCCTGGACCAACTTGGGGGTTCTGTATCTGGCAACTGGAAATATTGAGGTAGTCTTATTTCCCATTCTCAAGTATAATTTACCTTTTTTTTTTCAAGTGTGTATATGGGGTTGGGAGTGTGGGGAGACAAAAGAAAGTCCGTTTCAAATTCAAGAAATGTACTTTCTTCAAAAGAAATTAAATTGGCACCCACACTTTACTTGAGGAATGCAAATGAATTATTTTTTTCTGGAGGGGATAAGGTTAAGTGAACTGTGAACTGCTGCTGAATTGACAAGGTTGCTTTCCAAGTAACTGGATGGAATGAAAACTTACTGGAAGGACTGAGTAGTGGTTAGTCAAATCAGAGCATGTCAGGTTTGACCAAGAACTTCTAGTTGTAGGTCAGAGACTGAACTTTCAGTGTTTGAGTTCCCATAAGTAGCTACTTTCTGCTCACCAGCAGATGTATGATGTATTGTGACACTCTAACCTTACAGAGTTTCTCTGGAGAAAAATTAGAGTATATTGCAAGGGAAGCCTGGAGCTCTCACGCAGCTAAAGTACATCCTATTTGCTGGTTAGAATTAAATAAATTTGGTTTAACTGAAAATCTAATGATCAGAATTTTTTTCAATAAAAATAACTTGATACTACAGACAGCTTTTATTTTTAAATTTTACTGAAAATTTACTTTTAAATTTAATATTTTAAAATATTACTTGTTCCAAGGGCTAATTTAGCTTCTGAACTCTCTTGGTGTTATCAGAAGTTTTAGAAGGGAGGGTAACTTTCCTGTTGTAAAGTTTTTTATTTTTTTAAAATTTTATTTTAGAGTAAACTGGTTTATTTCTCTGCACAATACATTGTTCTGTGTGGCACGGTAGATATTTTAGTAGTGACCTAATTTGGTTCATTAAATCTTTTATAATACCTGTTAATACCCGTGTGTACTCAGAAGTACTCTGTTAGCATGCCAGACAGTTTAATAGCACTATTATTTTTGTTTTACAGCAAGCTCATGAAGTCTTCAAGGTAGCCCAATCTCTGGAGCCTTCGTACTTGCTGTGTTGGATTGGACAGGTATGATGAATAATATGAAAACTGTGCACCAGACCTAGCTGTCAAAGAGTGGATTTGAACTTCACCCTAATAATTGGCACTTATTTGTGTTCCTAAAAATTTCTGTGGTAAGGGGAACTTACAGTTCCTTGAAGGTGGATAGGACCCTTTGTTTCCATAGTGGTGATACAGTGGAAACTATACTCATCGATGCATTTGCATAATGGCTGATGTTGTAAGTACAGTAAGAAACTATCAACAAAACAACCACTGTTTGTGCTCTGAGGCTTTTATTGACAACTGTCAATAAAGCGTTGTCTTTACAAGGTGATAGTTATTTCAGCTTCAGCTGTACCACTCACTAGCTGTACTCTCTTCTCAGCTCTCCCTTTCTACCACCACTGTTAGAATGAGTAAGCCTCTAATGTAAGTGGGACAAAGCACTTCTCACTTCCTGGGAAGTCCCTTTCTCCCCTACCATTGACAGCTGATGTGGTCCTGCTGATATCTAGGCCATCTGTGAATAGTTGAGGTACTTGTGACTCATACTTCTATGATCATTATAGGAGCACTTCATAATCCCATGCTACTGACCTGCTAATGATAATCTAATTGAAACTCGATTCTAGAAAAGGATGTCACATGTTGAAATTCAGCTCCTGTCAGATGTTGTTATAAGTTGTTCTAACACAAGTCTTTGTCCTGAAGAATGTAGAGTAGCAGCAGAAGACTTGAAATTACTGATACAGTGAAAACTGCTTGTGCCCCTTTTAATTGTGTTTGTTTCTAAAACCAATCCTCCTTGAAGAGTATGAGGAAAAGAAAGTGTCGTCATGTTGAATGTTTAAGAAATGCCTAACATAACACCTACTGAGTATTCTGTCGTCATGATTTTTAAAGTATCTGACTTCAACTCTTGCTTCTCTGTAGGCTCTTATTGCAGAGATGGTAGGCAGTTATGATACTATGGATCTCTTTAGGCACACAACTGAACTCAATATGCATGTGAGTATAACAGTTGTATTGCTAAGTTTTTGTATATCCAATCTCTCTACTTAGGAGATTAACTTTTTTTAAATAGTTGTGTCTTCAATAGTGAAACTTTTACAGTCATGTTTCAAATGAGATTGTCTTACTTCCATGTTGTTCCTGGCTTACATTGGTACAGTATAACAGGTGGTTATGGTATTAAATGCTTTAGTCTCAAGGGCCCAAGAAATTACTTCCATAAATTATGAAAAAACATTCTTCATGTTCCTACAGAATTGGACATAAATCAAAGGCTTAAATTGTAAGTATTTTAGGAGAGAGCAAGGACCCTGAGTTATAAGAAAGTGAAAGCCTTACTCTCGTAGCTTTTTTTGGTTGTCATCCCCACAGTGGTGCAGAAAATTATATGAAGATGTAAGAATTCATTTTGCCCAAAGGGCAAGCTAAAAGTGTGTGTGGAGTAATTTAGTTTGGTATTTTCTTCTTCTTGACACTGATGCAAATTTTTGGCCAAAACTGTCCTAAAACACAAAATTTGTATTATAATCTGTAATTATTTTGCTGTATCTTGAGCAGGTTTAATGACTCGTGTTTTGGGGGGGTGTGTTTGTTTCTTGAGGCTGAGGGAGCAAAAGGCTATGCCCACTGGGTATGTTCAACACTGCAGGACAAAGCCAACAGAAACACTGAACTGTATCTGTACAACATTATTCAAATGAATGCTATTCCAGCAGCCCAGGTGGTCTTAAGCAAATATACAGGTAGGTAATTTAAATACTTCTCTAACCTGTCATGCATAATGTATGCATTCAGAATGAACAGATAAACCTGTACTTTGTATCTGGAGAAGATAGGCTGGCTAAACTGGGGAGAGGCTTTTGAGCTGTAAAGTAATCAAAACAGGGTAAGCAGACCACTGACTTTTCCTGTCACAAAAATGAAACAGATGTAAGTTCTCTTTGCCTACTCAGTTGTGTAGACTTTATTTCAAAGACTAACGAAGATAGAGACCAGAGCCTTGTCATGCTTGTCATAAGGTGCTTGCTCTCAGACTCCCTTTGCGTTGGCTGTATGCATAGGTACGGATAGATGCTAGATCCTCTGCCTCTGTGCCATGATGCTTGGAAGAAGTCTGTTCCTGTGTGCTGTGTAACTCCATAGCCTCAGACATACGACAGTGTTAACCTTCCGTAGGTGATGAACTATGTCTTTTTTGCACATGGTTACAAGCCAGCCTCCCTATTGGAATAGGCTTGAACATGTCTAACCTGAAAAGTAGAGAGAACTAATACGGATTGTTGTTAATCTGCAATGATTACTGTAAATAAATCCTTGGAGTAATCTGTTGCTGACTTTTGAGAGCTAAAAAATAAGGTGCAAGCACTCTAAATGAGATAGATATAAGATTGTATTTCTTTGTGCCATCATTGTTCTTAAGTGAACTGCTGGAGATACTTGCTTCGTAATCTGGGAAGAAGAGTTAGAAATCTGAGATGAGATGACAGCTGAGAAGTCTGTGCCTTACCCATTTTTTGATTCTGTGATTAATTGCTAAGGTTAGAAGAGACCAGAATGGGTCATCTGGCCCAACCTCCCTGCTCAAGCAGAGTGATCCTGTAGTACTTTGCACAGAATTGTTCCAGAGATCTAGTATTAAAAATAAACAATAGGATTCTACCAGTATTTTACTAGAGTCAATATGAGATGAATACTTTGCTATTTCATTACAAAAAAAGAAAAAAAAAGAAATCATGGTGTACTGAGAAACTTAAAATATATTGAGTGCATTAATTCTGTCATAATATTTTAAGCATTTTTGAGCTAACCTGATGTTACATTCTTCTGTATTTGCCTGCAACCTGTCAAAATTATTCTAGTGAGCAACTGACAGAAATACTTAGCAAACTGTTTTGTATATATGCATACACTGTAGTTTCAGTGTAGCAATCTTTGTAATGCTTTTTCACAGCTCTTTCTAATCTTGTTCTCCTGTTGTCAATTCTGATTTTCTAGAAAGAAATCCAGATGATGTATCTGCTTTTACAATGCTTGGTTATTTGAATGAATATTTACATCTAAACCAGCAGGCAGCATATGCCTATGAGAGGTAAACTGTATACCTTTGGAAAGCTTACTTGACTTCTTTTCCATGCATCAGCAGAAAAACTTAAAGTTTTTTCTTTTCCTTGAAAAAACCCTCCTTACTGTCTCAGTTCAGCAGTACGTTTTAACTAAGTGTGTTGTACGGGGAGGTATGGGGATGTTTCTATACCAAATTTGGAATGCAGAACACAAACTGGAAAAGATGTTCCAAGGCTTCTGTGTCTTACCAGGAGATTTAACTAATTCACTATGTGGGATTTCAATAAAATCTTGGGAGTAGGTAAGCTTGATTTTAGTGTTTTAGTTTTATTCTCCATTCCATTCTAATTATTGCAGGTTGGTTGGGTTTTGGTTTTTATTGTATTTTGGCTTTTTGGGTTTTGGGGTTTTTTAGTTCTCTTGTTTTCAAATGGTAGAGGAAGGTGGCAAACAGGAAAATAAGCTCTGTTTGTGTTTAATTAGCATAGAAAAGCTTCTGCGTAAAACAGTTGTCCATTCTGCTCTGAGAACTATTCTCAAAATATGCATGTTACAGTCAAAGGGTGATTATTTTTCACTGTGGTTAATTTCAGGGCAACTTCATTGCTGAAAAACTCTGATGATACTGAGAAATACAATACAGCAATGCAGAACTATGGCAGGTCACTGTGGTAAGTGTTTGTTGACATATTTTCCAAGCCCCTAACTTCAGCTTTGGTTGGAGTGAGTGCAATGGCACTAAACATGATGAGGCTTAAAAGATGGAAGGTCATTGCTAAAAATAATCTATTAAACATCATTCCTAACTGTAGACTGAATTTTCAGTAGGTTTGACTGAATTTTGTATTTGCTCCAGAAATGTGCAGTGAATTAAAAAAAAATCAAATTGCAAGAATTGCTGTATGTCTTCAGAGGTATCAGTGATTTTCTTATCCTTAGCTTGATACTGTAGTCTCTTATTCTAGTCCATACAATGTAGTTGTTGTATGGTCTCCAGAATAAATTGTGATTTTTTTAAATAATTTTTCTTTTACAAACTCCACATGTGAGATATGTAATAGACTTAGTCTGAATGAAGTAGCTACTATTACATTTATTCAAAATACCTCCACCTGCCCTTTGAATTTGTATTGACTTGTACAGCTGGAAGCATGTGTGATTGGGGTGGTGTGTACATCTGTGTGATTCTTCTGCTTGTAGACCCCCTCAGCTGTAGTCCTACTCTAAATTCTAAGTTCCGTTCATGATACCCTTCTGGTTCAGAGGGGATGCAGGGTGCCAGTCTTAACAGATGAAGACTTTCAGACTTCACTGTGATACAAGATAGCTCAAGCTCTGCTAATTAGATATTTGTTAGCTCTCTTCAGAAACTTTGTGTATTCTTAAGTTTGTGTATGTGACACTGGAACTTCCAGCCCATGGTGATGTGGTAATTCATTAACTTCAGATATTTTAGAAGCTATTCTTTAGATTCCCACATCCAAGATGTATGTGTGTTGATTTCTGTGTGCAACTTAGGCAAGAGGAAGCTCTAGTAATTATTAATTAGTTTAATAAAAACAGTATCCTGCATTATTTCTATCAGAGTAGTCTTAGAACAAGAATGCTGTAAGGTCTGCCTGTATGTGCACTTGCCTGTCTGTGTGTGTTCATTGTTTGATTTGCTTTTTCCATGTTTCTCCTTTGCGATTTTATCTCCTTCTTTTGTGTTGACCTTTAAGTGACATCCTTTTATATATATATAGCTGTTGTGCAGATGGGGAGGACTTTTTCCTATCAATTACTTTTTGTTCAATGGATAGTTTGAAAGAGTAACTGCTGTAACTGAAGAAGGGTGGGGAATACAGCGCATTCTTGTCCTAATATGGCTTTTTTCTTGTGGAATCTGCTTAAAACTACTGTGGAAAAGAGAATACTGGTCTTCAAAGACGGTTTGTCTGAATTATAGCAGCTGTTGCTACGTCCTTTATACCAGTAATTTTATTTTTTTCAGTGTCCTTGGTCTGAGTGATAAGGCCATTGAAGTTTACGCATCAATACCCTTAACTGAGTTTGATGGCATTGTGGGATTAGCTTTAGCTTACTTCAAGAAAGGACTCTTAGAAGAAAGTATCAAAGGTAAAATTCTCAGCATTATGGGGCACCTCTCTTGAGGTTAATCTTAAAAAAACCTGTTTCTCTTACCAGCCTAGTTATTCAGTTTATTTTGCTCTTTCAGTCCTATTGCATAAGTACAAACTCCACAATTATTTTAATACGTTGAGTACCATGTGCAGTTTTGGGTACCACATTCAGTTATTAGAAAGCGTACAATGGAGTCATAAGGATGGTGAAGGGTCTGCAGGGGAAGCCTTATGAGGAGTTGCTGAGGTCACTTGGTTTGTTCAGTCTGGAGAAGAGGAGACTGAGGTGAGACCTCATTACAGTCTTCAACATCCTTACAAGGGAAAGCAGAGGGGCAGGTACAGATTTCTTCAGCCTTTTGAAAAGTGACAGGACTCGAGAAAATGGCATTAAGCTGAGTCAGGGGAGGTTTAGGTTAGTTAATCAGGAAAAGGTTCTTCACCCAGAGGGTGGCTGAACACTGGAACAGACTCCCCAGGGAAGTGGTGACAGCACCAAACCTGTCTGAGTTTAAGAAGTGTTTGGACAATGCTCTCAGGCACATGGTGTGATTCTTGGAGTGTCCTGCACAGAGCAAGGAGTTGGACTTGATCCTGATGAGTCCATTCCAACTTAGCCTATTCTATGATAATCATTAGGCTGTTCAGCAGGGTACTAGAACTATTCAAATGTATTAAGGGAAGCTACATTTCTTGACGTGCTTAATTCTTGTCCATTAAGCTTTTTTTCTCGTAGCCCCCCTTCATCTCAAATAAAATGACTTTTCGTGGAAGAATCAGGTCTAGTCAAGATAAGACTGAGAGGTGATCTCATCAATACAGCTATCTCAAAAATGGGTCAAGAAGGTAGTGCCAGACTCTTTGTGGTGGTGCCCAGTGACAAGTCAAGGAGTAATGGACATAAACTAGAACATAAGAAATTCCACCTCAACCTAAGGAAGAACTTACTTACATTAAAGGTGTCTGTGCACTGGAACAGGCTGCCTGGGGAAGTTGTGGAGTCTCACTCTCTGGAGACTTTCAAAACCCACCTGCGCAAGTTCTCTGTCACCTCTTATAAGGGACCCTGCCTTGGCAGCGCAGTTGGACTGGATGATCTCCAGAGGTCCTTTCCAACTCTGAACTGTTCTGTGATAGGAGATTAATTTGTTGTTTTAAGCACTTTAGCGATAAATACAATTCTGTGTCATGGTCTCCACTGCTAAGATGTACTCACAAAAACATGTACTGAATTCTAAGTGTTGAAGTGTAAGCACTCAGAAAGAAGCAGCCGTCTCTATGTTTTAAGTAATCTTTTATTTTAATTAGAGTGATGTGTGTCCATCTGAAGTACCATTTCATAAATGAACTGTCACATGAAAGTATTGATACTGTGTCCTTTCAGACTTTTTCTGAATATCCTGATGCTGCTTTTCAGTTCTGTTTTCACTTGCTACATATAAAACAATTTCCAGGCTTTGAGTAGTAAATCTGTAAGTGTTAGCTGAATTTTTTTTGTCTTCTGCCTATGATTTGAGATGTGAAAATACAGTGAACCTGAATGCAAAGTGTCTCTCTAATACCATGCTTTACAAAGGTTGTATTTTTGATTATACTTCATTTCTGAGTCTTTAATTTTTACCAGCCTATGTAAAAGCCTTGTCTTTTGCTGAGTCTGAAAAAGATAGAGCACAAATCCTGACTGCCTTGGCAATAATAGAATATAAACAGGACAGAGTGGATGCTGCAAAGACACTGCTGTTAAAATGGTGAGTAAAGATAATGGTAATCTGAATATGATATTTTACTGTACTGCTGAATCCTTACATTTCATTTTTGTGGGAACTCAGGTGGGTATTTTCTTTTGTACTGCAGAATAAAAGTGAAAATGGATGCAGTGCTCCTACTGCTGTGATATATCTGGTTTTGTTTCATGGCTTATGTCTTCCACATTTTTAAAGCAGTATGGAGTGGAAGGGCTGGACAGTTCAGGTGTCCAACATACTTGAATGGTAGTTTTAGAAACTTTATCTTTTAAGGTAACATTACTTTGTAGTTTACCTTAGCACTGGGCAGTATTTTTGGAAGAGCTCTAGATGGCTAGTGAAAACCATTTCAGTTAAAACAGTAAGAAATCTCCAGAACACTTATGTTCCAAGAATGATAGACAAGGACAGTCCTGTAGCTTCACCATGAAAAGAAACAGATCTGTATTAGTTGGGCAATTAAGTCATGGATGTCTGTTTTTTGATCTGTGGAACCTAAAAGACTGTTCATCATTGTTAGTCTTCTGCTAACTACGGATTAAGAGTTAACTTCTTAGCCTCTCAGCGTCAACCCTCTGTCAGTAGAGAACTGCAGTAGTGGCAGTACAGCACATCATCTTGCCAGCAGACTCCTGAGGTTCCTGAAGTAGTGAAGTCCATTACCTGGTACACTCTTAAATCCCAAGTAACTCATGATAACGTAGTAGGAATCTGATATTTCCTACATCCTATAAATCACTGCAGACTTCTGTTTTTGTCATAAACATCAACAGTGAGAGTTTTCTAGATGACCTTGTGTGTGCTTAAAAATAAAAAAGTAGTAAAAGTAGGTTTGGGAAGGAAATGTGTAAATATGTTGAGATCAGAATTGGGAGCATAGTGCTGCAAAGGTATATGGTGGGGTTTAGTAGTAAGAACAAAAATGGTGCATTCCAATTCAACAGACAGATGTCTCTGCTGTCTGCAATTCATAGTAGATGACTTAAAGGGCCTCAGTAGGAACTTGAAGAAGCTACCTTTTTAATTCCTCATAGCCAGCTTGACACAGAGGTTTTCAACAGTGAATATGTCTTGATAGCTAATAAGGTAGAATACCATTTCTTACTTGTCAAAGGGTGCCTTCTGCTTATGTTTAACAGCTCTTAATTTTTTCTTTCTAAGGTCTGAAAATAAAACATAGAAACAGAAGCTTACATTCTTGTATTTTTTGAAGGCAAAAATAATCATTAAGAGCTTGATTAGGGAGCTGTAGCTGCCTGATCCTGATCCCACAGTGAGAGACTGTTATTTCCGTATACCATTCATGATTTATAGGTGCAAGAGGAGTCAGAAGTACACAAGTACTTTAATGTTAGCGGTAAGTTCAATTTGTGCTCCAGAATAGTGTCTCTTTCCTTCAACAGCTCATTAAAGGAACCTAGTATGGAAAGTCTGAAGGCTCTGTGCACACTAGGACTGGTAAAGCAGGATGCAACACTTGCAACAGCAGCGCTAAAAGAATTACTGAAGTATGAAAAAGGGAATGATGGGATTTATGAGCAGTGTCTTACTGCATCTGCTATTTATGCATTACAAGGTAGAAATGTGAGGGTCCAGCGAGTAGTCTCCAAAGCAGTACACAGGTAGGTAGTTTGTCTTGCTTTAGATTCCCCTGTAAATGTATTGCTTTGATTACCTTGAAGAGTAAGCAAACTTCTGTTTAGTTATCTCTTAGCCTAAAAAAATTTTAACAAGATTGCTTTTCAGAGGTGAACTCCTCACTTAAGCATCAGCTGACAGAAATTTGCTTTCTGATATATGGAACCAAATGGCAGAAGTTTCATGGCTAACTCAGTTTTTTCTGGTTTTATTTTGGTGGCTTCTTTGATAGCTAGATAAGTTCATTGTTCTATGAAAGCATCTTTCATCATATGTAGCATAAACTTCAGCCTAGAGAATTCTCTAAGGTTTTTACTTAATATTTAAAAGCAGCCTTCAAAGCTATCAGTCCATTAGCTAAATGTCTCTGTTTAAATGTGTTGTGATTAGCATTAACCATTCTATGCCTTTAAGCAAAACACACCTCAGTCTCTCAAGTGTTTTTGGAAACTATTCTGCATGCAAATTGCTTTTCTCCCACTACAATTAAAATTCCTTGTTCTTCACACTATGAGGACAAGACCTGTGGTCCTGAAGTTTATTTGTTTTCTTCCCATGAATAGTGATACGCATATTGTACATTTTGTTTCTTTAGTTAGCAATATAACTTCAATATTGTGTTGTTTGTTTCGAGTTGCTACCCATGTCTGTTTTCTACTACACTGCATTGTTTTCATAATAGAGAAGGATCCATTTGGTGTCTGTAGCCACTACCTACTGAGTCATGGAAGACCAGGTGGATATCTAAACCAGAAAGTCTAATACCCTTTTCTTTCCCCAGTAACCCTGATAATCCTGCCCTCTGGTCTCTTCTGTCTCGACTAGTTCCACTATATGCATCACGAAAGGCAAAAGTAAGTGCATTGCTGCAACATGTGTGCTTTGTACCTTCTGAGTAGAATCTGTTGTTTTTTAACTAAAAAAACCACCACCTCTCAGTATGTGAACTTTCAGTATGTGTGAACTTTCACTAGTTAATATGAAATCTTAAGGCTTTCATACAAAGCAGTGCACAACCACATACAGAAGTTATATGCACTGTTATTTGCATCTTTCTTGAGGTAACAGTTCTGGATCTTCTTGAAATAAACTTAGCAGAAAAGTCTGCTAAAATTATTCCAACAATGAAAGGATATATATTTTTTTGTTTAATTTTATAGAGATGTATGTCTGTAAATATATATTTAAATGTTCAATTTGGTTAATCCAGCCAATTTCACTTTTTGCATTAGCCAATGTTTCCATATTTTTGTTTATTATTAGATTTTCTCCAAATAAATACTCTTTGTCTTAATTTATGTTAATTGTGTAAACAGAAATAGCACCTGAAAAAAACTACTTTATATATAGGGCTAAAATCAGAAACACATCATATAGATAAGCTCTAACCATTAATCTCTCTTCCTAATTTTTATAAAGAGATTGTGATGTAAGCAAGGAAAATCCCTCATTGTGAAAATTCTGTATTTCTGGTTAACAAAGACAAAAAGATACTGACATTATATTTTGCATAAAATACATTAGTCCTGTAACCAAATCAATTGGATTTTTTTAATCTTGCAGGGGGGAGCTGTGGCAGGAAGTGTTGCACATATACTTGATGTAAAGCACGGAAAGGTTTGGCTTTCTTAAAATGAAGATTTTGTAATTCCATAAACAATCCTAAAGTTAGTTCCATCTGATCACTTACAGTTTTAAGTGACTCTTATGTTCTCTTTTATAGGAAGTCCTGCTGAACATTGCAGTTAATCAGTTGGCAACAGGCTGTCATATGATAGAAGATGAGAAAAACAACCCTATTAAAAATATTCAGAAGGCCATCCACATCTGTCCAGGTTACTCTTGTTCTTGAACACAACAGTAATTTTTTAATTTTTACCTATCAGAAACAATTACTGGATTAAGAAAAGTAGATTGCTTTTCTTGGGTTGATTTGTTTGTTTAGGGTTATCCATGTCATTTTGGAGAGAATGGTTAGAGTTGAAATTTTCACTGGCATTCCAAGTTTAGACTATGGGAATTAAACCAGACAAGAAGAAAAATATCACTAGGTTTTAATGTGAAAATATGGGCAATTTCTTAATCTCTCGAAAGGAGAAGATGTAAGTATTATTTACTATGTTAGACAAAATTGAAAAACAAATATTCCCTTACAGTCAATATGCGACACCAAGCAGGAAAGAATTACTCATCTAGCTTCAGGTTAGCACGCTGGTGTTAATGTGAGAAATACTTTAGCTGGCTTTAGGAACAGAATCTTCCTTTTATAATCAGACAAATACTACTAGTTAGAGGCAAGTTATTAACAGAGTCCTTGGGCTGAGTTCTATTACTTGTATTTCTTGTGCCTATCTGTTATTTACAGTGTGTAGTTCCATTGACGGCTATGTTTTTATGCTTTATCTGGTAAATACCATTCTAAATGAACTACCAGCATATTTAGAATGGGCATGAGTTGCCTTTGACCATTCTTTTCTAGATAATCCTGCTGTCTGGGCAGTGCTAATGGCAGCCTGTCATGCTGAAAACACTGTTGTCTGTCTAAACAATGCACAGCTGAAGCGAACAGGTCTAGAGATGACACTTGTGTCTACAGTTTCAGCCAAAAGTAAGCTTTACAAGTTTTCTATTTTAAAAAAGTAAATAAAATTGAAATTATCTAAGCATGCCATTACCATTTTGAACTTGCAGATAGGCTGAGGATTGCTTATTACTGATTTGAGCTGTAACTGTATTTTACACACAAAATTTCTAATGCACAGCTAGGGTTAATTACTTAACAGCAGCTTGCTTTCCCCTCCAGAGCCTTAAGTAGTTTTTAAAATAGTACTTCTGATTCTGATGCCTAAATGGATGGTTGTAGGTGTATTACATTGCAGCAACACTGCTTACAGGGAAAGACTATGGTACCCTTGAGTTCTGTAATTTTTCCAGTTGAGGGTCAGTCTTGCTCAATGTCCGTAATGTTTTGAAAACTGAAATTAAAATTTCATGTTTGATTGATTGTTCCCGAATCAATAACTCAAATGGTGTACAACTTTCCCCCCTCTTGCTCTTAATTTTGCCATCTTTCAATGTTCCTGCTAAAGAAGGAAGTCATGTCAGACTAACACTCCTAGAAGTTCTTGCAGAGCGTATGGCCATGGTGTGGCACTACAGCATAAACACTAATCTGTTTAAGTGTTTTATCTGTCTTTACAGCTGGGAAAAGTAACCTTCCACAGAATTATGTCCATATTCTTGAAGACTGGTGTCTCCGTCAAGCTATTACCAGTCTAGAGGAGACTGATAAACTCTCAGAAGCTGAAGCTCTGTGTAACAAGGTATGATGGCATTATACTGGCAGATTGTGGTAGAATTGTATAAAAATATTTTGTGCATTATACAAAAGAAGTAATCTGTGAATTAGCAATGGTCTGTTCCATCAGAGCTACAAAATACAGTAGTTCACAGAATATTCTGAGTTGTAAGGGACCCACAAGGATCATCGACTCCAGCTCTTAAGTGAATGGCCCACAGGGGCATTGAACCTGTAAGGTTGGTATTAGTAGTATCTTGTCTACCCAACTGTTGGCATATTGTCCCCTCCCCAAGATGGTTATTCTGTTGGCAACACTGAAACTGTGCTAATAGTTAAAACAAGTCGTGTATGTCATGAGAAAGCTAAGTCAGCTCTTCCTGCCTAGAATTAACCTGTATGTATGTATGGCCAGGCTTCATGAATGAAGATTTGAGAAAGGCTCTCCCCATGTGGATGTGCCCTTCAAGCCTGTGCAGTGGGTTTTTTAGGTGAGGCACTGTGTGTGCAGAGCTGGCCCCACCCTTTAAGTCCTAAGGTCCATTTGCCTTGCCATGGCTGAGTGAGCTTGGACAGTAACAGTGAAGTCCTCAGGACTGTCTACAGCACCCAATACTAACCAGGGCTGACCCTGCTTGGCATCTGAGATCTGATGGGATCGGATGGCAGGGAGGCATTTAACTGCCAGGGGATGGTCCCCACTGAGACTCGAATCAGGTCATTTGGGTTTGGAGTCCAGAGTGCTCTTCATTACACCATGGGACCACCCCTAGAATTAAGCAAAACATTACAGAAATTAAAGGCAAGAAGTCCATGTGGAAGACTTGCCTGGGACTGTACTTTCTGTTGAATTGTGTTGTTACTTTGTTTCAGACCCACAAGTATATGCCAGGAGTTTAATTTGTGAAAAGTCTTGAGGCAATGCAGTTGAGGAAGGAGGCTGGGGTGTTAACAATATTCAAGCATGTGTTTCCTGTGTTCATGAACAGAAGACTTGGCAAAAGAGAAGCAGAAAAGCTGTTGAACTCAGCAGTACACATCCTTGACTTTGAAAATCCCATGCAAATGTGCTCCTTGTTTTCAGCAATTCTGTATTAACAGGGATGGTAGTTGGAAAAAAAAAGCAAACCACAAAAAAAGCCAAAACAAACAGATCATTGAATGTGGTTTTCAGGGGAAAGTACTTTCTTGTCTGTCTGTTTGGTGAGAAGGTATTTTCCTTTTCTGGCCAACATATCTACTGATCTGTCTTATATTAACAAGGATCTGAGATTTCTAAACATACAAGGTATGTCCTTCCCCCCATCTTGGCATGGGAGAAGGTTATTGAAGGGTTTTGCATGTGTTTTGTTGATTAAATAACTTGGTGAGAGGGCAGTCAGTGCCTACAATTAGTGAAGAAAAAGGGGAGCATTTTCTGGGACCATAACCTCTCAGTGGCAGTTTTGGACCCTGAAATTCTCAGAAAGCCATATAACTGTTATTCAGTTTGAGACAGGCAATGTGAACTGCACTTGTTCACAGGGGAAAATGGCAGCAAATTTAGCAGCTTTTATTGTGTTTCAGAAGGTCTCTGCATTCTTCATAAAGCAGCAGCTTGTTAAGGATTCACAGGCAACATATTTCAGTTTTTTTAAAAAATGTGTGAAAAGTACAAGTGTTGTTTTTTTAAATTTCTTTGAATTACAATTCTTGGAAGTACTGTGATTTGAGCTGTGAAAATAACATTCAGTGAGGCTTGCAGAAGCTTCATGTACTTCACCTGAGAAGGATAAAGCCACAGATGGCTAGTTTTCTGTCTTTGCTTTTTTGTGTGTATTTATTCAAAAAAATGCTCTATAGGTATCTGATATTACTGAACAGGAAGTGTTTAGTACAGTGTTTTTGTCCAGTGAGAATAAAGCATCTTACCTGAGAGAACTGAAATTGCTTGAAACACAGCCAAGGTCCCTTTTAGCCACAGTACAAGTTTTTGCCCCTGTTAATAGTCCCAAACTTGTAATGATTGACAAACCAGTAAAAACTGTCTTTCAGAAACCTGTAAAAGTAGGAAAAATACAAAATTAAAGATTGACTTCAAATGTATTTTAAGAGGAGTAAAAATGTTGCCTATTTTTATGGTTCAATCCCTGGAACACTCCTTTGTGCAGAGGAGGAAACTGCTGTGTTCCAAGCATCCTAAGAGTGCTTTCAAATGCTGTTTTCTGTAGAGGACAAAATGGAAAGATCTAAGTATCTGTGATATTTGGGAATGATAATTCTTATTGTTTTGGTCTTAGGCTTTAAAAAGCTGCCCTGAGCACCCAGCTCTGTTTTTGCTTTTGAGACAAGTTCAGTGTAAGCAGCTGTTGCAGTCTCACAAAGAACTTCCAGGCAACATTGTGGAGGAGCTTCGCAAGACTGTCATGACCAGTTCAACTTCAGTTGCTGCCTGGCAAGTAAGTGTGCATCCTTTTCCTGACTGGTGTGCCACTCTCACACCCACTATAAAAGGATAAATATTTATTTCACTGCTTGGTTTTATTTATCTGCTGACAGTCAGTGACAGAAAAACTGTATTTAGTTTGTTATAAAGTTCAAACATCATGTTAACCTTCTTACTAGCTGAAATAATACAGACCATTAGTAAGGATGAGTAGACATGGAGACAGGAGAATGAAAAACCTGAGGTGGATCCCTAGCACCTGTGTCTTTAGGGACCTGTGATTTAACATATGAGCAGAAAACAGTGAAATATTTCATAACCCATAAGAATAGATAGAAGTAAAGGATTTCCTAATGTAGTAATTCCTTATGCAGGGTCTGAAAACCTGAGGAAGTCTTTCTTCCAGTCACCTTATCTGGGAGAATTGCTTGAAACACAGTCAAGATCTTTCTCCATAATTTCCTGACTTCAGATGTCACTATTCTTTTAAGTAAGTTGATTCTACAGAGAAGAGAAATCACTGCCAGTGATGGGCTGAGAAAATCTATCAAAAAGGTGTTAGTGAGTGGTCTAGGGACCTCCCAGTTAGTGTTCACTAACTCTCTTCCGTGGCATCATGAGTGATCCTTTGTAGTAGACATTCACTTCTTATGTTGCTTCTGTGAGACAATCTGTGAAGTCTGTCTCCCACATGCCAAGTGATCTTTCTGGTGATGCAGCACATATATTTGTTTATTTTCTAAGAGTTGCTTTTAGGTACAATTATTATCTTCCTTTTCCAAGGTAAATAGCGTATTGTTCAGAAAAATTCTGTGAGGCTTTAGAGTCCTTCATGTACTTGAAGGATTTATGGTGCTCCCTTTCCCTCTTGATAAAATAAAACCTTGGCAGTGGTAAGATTCACTGAAGTTGATTTCAGTCTTAGAAAATCAGTGCAAGGCTGCCTTAGAGATTATCTCATTTGTGACAGGGCTACAGATCTTCTGAAACATCAGAGTATAATTCCTGTAAAGGTGCTTTTCTTGATTTTTTTTTTAATTTGTGATACTTTGTCTTTCTGATGCATAGAACTCATTCAGGCTGGATTTGCAAAATAGAAGGCAGGCAAGACATGACTGTAGCCTCTATTTTAGTAAAATATTTTGGAAAGAAAATTGGGGCTTGTATACATTCTTCAAGCATCTCTTGCATAGCCAAGTCATCTTGCTTACAAGCAGGGAGAATAAGTGAACTGGAAGTGTATGTGGGAGTGGGAGGTCTTGACTGTATTGGTCTTCTTAATCCAGGCCACAGATAAGCTACTTCTGAGGAAGATCATTTCAGTCTTCAATTAAAGAAGGTATTTCTCAGCCCTTACGTAGTGTTTTGAAAAAACCTGGCTGCTACATCTGTTCATAGTAGATAAGTATATATTTTTATGTTTTCTGTCTCCAGACTTCTTAAGAGTGTGATAAATATTTTATCTTACTCAAAAGTATCCATTCTAGTGCCTTACAGTTTCACTAGGTTATAGGGGCCCCTTACTTTTCTTTTTGCTGAGGTTTTGGCTTTTGTTTAAATTTAGGAGTGCTGCTGAATTGCTGTTTTTATGGCTATTCCACTTTTTCTGCGGTGGCTTATCAGGAAAGTAGAGAAAAGCACATCTGGTACAGCTGTCATTGTGCCTTTGCATAAGGGTTCTCTTCTTCAGCTCTCTTGAGAGCTAGACATCTTCTGCTGCAAAGGACTGGCAAGGCAAGCTGGGTTTTTTTCACATGAATGGATATTTTACTTTACGAATGCACAATCTCACTGCTGCTAATTAATACTTTCTAGTGTGTCTAGACGATAAGTTCTGTGCACCAGAAAGGGTTAATAATTTTTGCCTCTTCTACCATCAGGCAGTCTTTAGCTAGCAAAAGTCTAAAGACCATTGCTCAAAAGCAAGGAAATAGGTTTTTTGACCACAACAACCCCATGCAGCCCTACAGGCTGGGCACAGAGTGGCTGGAGAGCAGGCAGGCGGAAAGGGACCTGGCGGTTTTGGATTGACTGGAGGCTGAACTTGAGCCAGCAATGTGCCCAGGTGGCCAAGAAGGCCAATGGCATCCTGGCCTGTGTCAAGAACAGTGTGTCCACCAAGATGAGGGAAGTGATCCTTCCCCTGTACTCAGCGCTGGTGAGGCCACACCTGAGTATTGTGTTCAGTTCTGGGCCCCTCAGTTCAGGAAAGATACTGAGGTGCTGCAGCAGGTCCAGAGAAGAGCAATGAGGCTGGTGAAGTGCAAGTCCTATGAGGAGAGGCTGAGGGAGCTGTGGTTATTTAGTCTGGAGAAGAGGAGGCTCAGGGGTGACCTCATCACTCTACAAATCCCTGAAAGGAGGTTGTAGCCAGGTGGGGGTTGGTCTCTTCTCCCAGGCAACCAGCAGTAGAACAAGAGGGCACGGGCTTAAGCTGTGCCAGGGGAAGTTTAGGTTGGGTATTTGTCTTGGGTTGAGCTGGCAAAACACCAACTGTCCAGGACAGAGTGAAAAGGATTCCTCCTCCCCCTAACCAGCTAAGGCAAAAAGAAGAGTGAGAGGAAAAGAAAACCCTCCAAACCAGGTTTATGCTGATACTAACTATATGTATTTATACAGAAAAGAGAAAACTTAAGAGAAAACTGCAATATAACACACACATAAGTTACATATATATAACAAGAAATAACTTCCCACTCCCCAATTAATACAAAGTGTATCACTCTAAATCTATAAGTATTCTAAAAGACACACAGCAAGAAACAGAAAGAGTAACAACAAAAATGTTTCCACTTCCCTGAATTCAAACAAAATGCAAGCAGAGGCAGCAGGAGCAGGAGCAAGGCCTAACAGAAGAGAACAACTGTAGCACGTCTTCTCTGTACTCCAACCATGGTGGAACCGAACTAACACCTCCCACTACTGCCCCATATCTTAAGTTTGCATCATCTGGTATGAAATACTTCCTTGGTTACCCAGTCAGGTGATAGCTGTGTCCCAATCCGCATAGATTCTCTGTGCCTGCTAATTTGAGACCTAGATAAAACCACTACAACCTCCACCCCTTATTTCATACCAAATGCCGTCAAACTTATATTTTATAAGTCTACATCTATTTATTTCCATGCTTAAACAGTTGTTGTTCTTTCCAGGGCTGTCTTCCACCCCTCCATATTGTAGGCAATAGTCCATTAGGATGGGGTAGGTACTTCAGGCAGGAAAAAACAGTTCATCATTGGACACTAACACCAGTTCAGCTCAGGTCTTCTTCATCTGATGGTTCATGTTCTGCAGCACAGAACTCAAAATGGAAGTTACCTTTTTTCTCAAGGGTAAATATCCTTGAGGCACACATTGAGATCATCCCATCCCCTTTCCAGGAGTCACTATACTCTCATTAGGGTCTCCATCCCCACACCGGGGTTACTATCCCCACAGTGGAGTCTCCCTCCCCTTCTCAGGGGTTTCACAATAGCGGATAACCTGGGAAATAATGTCCATGGTTAAATCCACCCCTCGGCCTCATCCACCTGCAGGTGGCCTGAGGCATCATGGGCCCATTGAGCCAGGAACAATCCTCCCTCATTAGCTCAGCCTTTGGGCACATGGCCATCCACATGATGAATCTCTACAGATTCTACTCAAGCAGCAGTGTTCTGCCACACACCAACAGCCCACATGGGCCTCTTTATGCTTCAAATAATCTTCTTTTATTGATCCAGCCACCCTCAGAGGGGCACTGGCTGCATCTACAAGTTAGTGTAGAGGTACAGTCTTGACTAGTTTTCTGGTTCAGCAATGTTCAGTAGACTTGGTTGTTCTCCTCCTCCTCTTGGCTGGAGGCAGGGCAGCTTAATTGCTGTTCTTGGCTCTGTTCTGGAATCTCTGCTTCAACCTGTGGACAGCTTTTTTTTACCAGCGTTCTTACATTTTGATTTCCATACTTGGACTTCAAGCACAGAAGTAGATGCCCTGTCCCACCTCCTCATGTCTTTCCCCTGGTCACACAGGAAGGACAACAGTTCACTATGTGGCTCACACTTGGGGTTTGCTCTTTGTCGAGGTGAAGCAGGAGAGAAAGACAGCTTGCTTTGGCTGTAAGGCTTCTCCTTGCAGTGGCTACATTCACAGCAGGTACGAGTCGAGCTGTCTGAACTCACAAAAACAGTCAGTGAAAGGAATAAAATGAGGATCCAGTGGCAAGAGAACATCTTTTATCTTACTTGTTCTAGATGTACCAAAGCAATGCAGATATCAAGGAATGTTTCTATAACAATGCTCGCGGGAACTCTGCCAACCTTCTGGGACACTTGCCAGTGGCCTTCGTTTCCCGGCCAACGCACCATTTATCTGTCTTTGGTTGAGCTGGCAAAACGTCAACATTCCAAGACAGAGAGGAAAGGGTTCCTCCTCTTCCCAACCAGCCAAGGGAAGAAGAAGAGGGAGAGAGAAAAGAAATTCTTTAGAGAAAGAGTAATCGGGCATTGGAATGGCCTGGCCAGAGAACTGGTGGATTTACTGTCCCTGGAGGTTTTCAAGTTGAGACTGGATGTGGCACTTAGTTACATGATCTAGTAATCACAATGGTGTTGGATCAACACCAATGTCCTCCAACCCAGTTCATTCTATGATTCATGCATATCATGTACATGTCAGGACTTTGCAAACTTGTGGCTGCATCTGCTTCAAAAAATGTGACATGAATATAGAATTAAAGATCGAGGAGTTAGATTCCTTATCCTTCTCATTGTGAGGAAATCCAAGGACATCTTGTGGTGGCAGAGCAGGCAGCAGAAGCATGAAACTCTGTATCTGAGTTTCTTTTTTCATTTGTTGTATCTGTCACCTCCAGTATGATTCAGCTGGATTGGGAACTCTGTGACACAAGTGTACACCCATCACCTGTACTCATGTTGTAAGGTGTTTGATGTTCCTGGTATAACTCAGATGGGCTGAGAAAATCTATCAAAAACGTGTCAGTGAGTGGTCTAGGGAGCTTCCAAAATAAGTTTCTGTAGTGAGCCAGCTCTGCAGCCGACTACATTTTTCTGCAGATGGGTACGAAGCATATTGTTGGAATGATGTATGGGTGTGTCGTGGTGTTTTAGCTAATAGTATGCTGTGGTACTCTCATAAATTGAACTAAATGATTATTACCTAAGGGATGTGTGTTTTGGTGACTTCATAACTGATTTTGTTGGATGTTTATTTTCAGTGGCTGGCAAAAGTATATCAGTCTCAGAGAATGATGATTGGAGCAGAGATGTGTTACAGAAAGAGTCTGCAGCTGGCATCCCAACAGGGCAACTGGAATGGGAAGTTGTCTAGTCTGCTCAGGCTAGCCATGCTCGCACTGGAAATCTGCATGGTAGGATAACCAGTATAACATAACTGCATGATTTAACAGGAGTGGATGGGATGTAGGACTTCTGTAATCTTTAAATGAAGTCCCTGTTTAAATGACTTGGCATTTTATGAATGAAAGCTAAAGTATAAAATGAAACTTCAAGAGGCAGTGGAGTATTCTTAGAATGTCTTTTTGTAAGAGAGGCTGCAGTGAAAGAATCCCACAGAACCGCTCTGCACATGAAGAGGCTAACTTGTTCAATAAGGCTTATTTGTCTAATAACAATTCAGTTTGATCATCCAAATTGATGTACCCTTCAAGTATCTGTCCTCTTGTTCAGATGACTGCCTTAATAAACATTTTTTTTCTGCACTGGTGCGTGGAGACACCAGTCACATTTCAAGTAATTTTATGCCATATGTAATTTCCAGATATGGTGCCTTGCCTTGTAGTGTAAAAGCAATCTAAGCAAAGTGTACCTTGTGGTGTAAAGAAAATCACTCTGTTCATTGCACTGAGGGGCACGGTGAACATGCCTCAGATTCGTGGCAAGTGTTTATTCTCTTAAGCAGTGTCACTCTAGAAACTTGAAGTGCACTACAGACTGCTTTAAAGCCTCATGTAAAATGTAGATATTGCTGTGACCCTGGCTAATGCTTTTTCATGTTTTTTAACAGAGAACCCAGCTAAGAGCCATAGTCAAAATCAGGCAAAGCAATCTCTTATATTCTGAGATCTATGGAGGAAAAGGCAGTCAGTTTTACTGAGGATAAAGCTGCAAAGCTGTTGCATTTTGGGGGGAAGAGAATCGCCCTCAATGTAGACAAGTGCTTCAAAAGGCCGAATTTATCAAGTGGCAGTATTTTTCCTGCTGTGGTTCTTCTGTCAGTTTTCTAGTGGTTTGCTCCCTGTCTGCTATTGCTCTTAATGCTTCCCAAGTCAGAAGGTACCTTCTAACTTAATCCTACTTCTTTAATTGCTGGCCTGAATGGCTTAAGAATACACACAACTTTGTTTAAAATGTAATTAGCATGAATTTGATTATCTCATCTGTGCTTTCTGAATGAGCAGAGCAGCTGATGTGAGGGGATTTCTTTGCAGACTCTCTAATCTGCACTGGTTTTATTAAATGTGCAAAACCCTGGTGAAAACCTTGCTCAGGACCCAGAAAGCTCTCTGTTTGAAAATTATTTCTCTCCCAGTTATCTGTCCAAATGAAGTACAGGAATTTGAATGCCATCCAGACACAATGGTGATAATAAGGTTTTTCTTAAGCCATTTTTTCTTTTTTCTTTCCTCTTCTTGTAATCTTAAGATGCATGGCTTTGCCTAAAAGTTGCTCCATTAGATAATGACCATCTTGGAGCTGGTTTTCCTTGCTGGTGGAAAATGTCACTTCTGGGGATAAATTCTACATTCTAGAATAGTCTTGTATATAAGATGCAGATTTAAAAGCTGAAGAGCAAACAAGGGTTTCTGAAGCATTACTAAAACTTGTATGGATAAAACAAAAAGATAATTTGCATAAATGAGGAAGTGGAATGCTGGAAAAGCTGGTGCTGTGTCAAGTTAATGTGACTTTTTCCATCGCTTTTAACAACTACTGGTGTGTGTTTCTTTAAAAAGTATCTTTCTAACCTGCTGAATACTTTATATAACTCAGAACAGTGTGAATTAAACATACTTTCTAGAGATCTGCAAACACACTACTATAAAGTCCTTATTTTCTTTTTTTCCCCTCTTTTTAAATTTATTTTATTCTTTTTTTCCTTTATTTTTCACTTTTATAATAGGCTAATGTCTCAAATGAGCACTGGCCATCCTTGGTTCAGGAGGCAACAACTGAAGCTTTGAAACTTTCTCCTTGCCCCCTGGCAGCTCTACTTCAAGCTCTGCTACAGTATAATTGCAAAATTGGAGCAAGGTATGCATGAACTTTTGAGTTCTAAGTGGAATACACTGTCTAAAAATACATGTGGTCATTATTTCCAGATCTAACTCCAAGAACTAAAAGAAAATTGAAAGCAGGCATTAATTCTTGAAATACTATGGGAGTAAAAAAGGGAGAGGAGAGAAGAGTTTAGTAGTGCGGGGAGCGGCTAAATCTTCCTTTATTTGTGAAAAAAATGTTTATGACCTTCCTATCAAGAGAAGAACAGCTGTCATACAATTTTTATTTTAATAGTATGTTATCTAAATAAATTAATCGGGAAGACTACACATTGTCAAAAGGCATGTAAAATAGCACAGTGGAAACAGATTATCACTACCTTTATATACTGTTGGGATTAATTTTAATCCTAATTTGGGCTCCCAGTCAAAGTTCATGTCCATTCCTGAACAAGCAGCTGCTTGTTGTGGCATTTTGAGGAAGGGGAGGAAGATTTGGGGAAGGGGTACTTGGAATCTTTCTATTTTGCCTTTTATAGTATTTTTGTTTCAGCTATGGAAAATTGGAAATTGTTTATGGTTCTCTTCAATAATTCACCTGTTCTGCAGATAATTCTAACAACCTGGCTTACTTCTGTGTGGTCCTTTAAGAAGGCAGCGTAATGTCATTATGTTGGTTGTCGATTATACTAAAATTGAGATAAAAATTAATCAATTAAAGTCAGTCTTACTACAATTTCAAATATTAACTTATGCGAACAGTATATCACAAGATCTAATTGATCTGCCTAAGTGTTTCAAAATCCTGAAAAAAGAAATTAATCTTAAATACAAATAACACATAAAACGTGTAACCTCTCAACAGTTAAGTCAACAAGGTACTGGAAAATCTTATTGGTTATAAAGGACAGAATATAAAGAACAAGAGTCAAAGCTGATGGATGATTATGAGATTCCTAAATGTAATTGGCAGTTTTTCCCAAATTGCTAATGACACTCTGAATTTGAAAATGTCTTGGTTAGGTATAAACTGTTGGTGTTGGAAGGTAGTATCAGCCAAATAGAATTTTAGACTTGAGTAGTACTCTACTGAGATTTCCTTTTGTTCTGCACTTTCAAATCCTCTCTCTGTTTTTGCAGGAACTGCAGTACATTTTGTGAGTGCATGAGTTAAATATATTTGTGCATAATATTAAATTCTTTCAGTATTACTAAGATTCTAGTACCTGCTTCTCTGAGGTGCACCATCTTCCAGAAGATTTGTTTCATAGGTCTTAAAGAGGAAAATACCTGCTGTACTTGTTCAGCAGATACCATACTGAAATCAGAGATTGTGCTGAATTCACAGGTACGATCTTGTAGTACTTGTGAACTCTGCTATGTCAATCTAATTAGGGTTAGTTACTAGTTAAAGAACTAACTTGAGTGTAATATATTAACCACAACAGTGGAGGCAGAATTCCTTAGCATTCTAAATGCAACTACAAAGGAAAGAAAGGAATGTACAACTACTTCTTCGCTTACTTGGGCAGTATGGATATAAGGATTTGCCCTTACATTATTTCTGACTGTTGTTGCTTGTTCTAGTATGTTATATGCAGCCTAGTCAGTTGCACTTGATTGGGATTGTGTTGTAATTATGTTTCTAGGGAGACTCGGCGAATGTTGGATAGAGTGGTTTATCAACCAGGAAATCCAGAAACTATCGTATCGGTGGCACGCTGGTACCTCCTGCAACATCTATATGCCAAGGATGATTGTGAATTAATAGATGTAAGATTCCATTTTATACAGAAATTCAATGTATTTACATTTAATATTACACTTGCAACTTGAAAGTGGGTAGAAGGAGATTCTGGCTAACCTGCTCTTAAGGTGCAATGTATAAAGGTGCTATATTGAAAAAATGTACTTAAGTTTTTGAACTTTATACCAGTTTGTTTGAAAGTCTTCCATTCCTTCATGCATTAGTAATGAAAAATAAACAAAGTGTCTAGTCCAAACTTACAAGAATTCTACTAGTGGCCCTTCTTGAGGACAATTTTATCAAAATTTTACCAGAACATTACAAATTTACTAAAAGATGTCACTTCCCTTGCCTGGGTATAACTTGTAGTATCTCTGACCCAAAAGATCTGAGTGGTAGGATGCTGCACATTCTGTATGGAAGAGTTATATCTGTAATGGTACTTTATTTTCAGTACATAGTAAATGGTACGTTAGTTTTTGTTGGCAGTACTTCAGCGATGGATTTGGCCAAATTTATAAATCCACACAGCTCTTTCATGTAGTGCAAATGAGGGGTCATTCATTTTGACTTGTAATTTGAATCACTTTGCTGCTCAGACTCTGAATACACTCTCCTAATAATCTCCTCACTTGCTGCCATTGTCAAGATGAGGTCTTTTTCCCATATTATTAGCTGTTCCTTGGTGAATGTTGAATCCAATATAAAGTACATTTTTTTTTATTTAGAGGTACAGCATATAAATAGCTCAGCACTGACAAAAAGCCATACACAGACGTGCAGGTTCATATAAAAAAGGCTAGAATTAATGATTTCAGATGATCCTGGTATGATCTCATTGCACTTGCTTCTGCAAAGCCATCTGTACTCCCTCCTAATGAATATGGCAACAATAAAGACTAAAAATTTGCTTGATTCTGCTTAGTGGTTTTCCTTGTTAATATGCATAATGTTATTGGATTACAAGAGAAGTGCCAGAAGCTTAGGAACATTAGTTTGTTATGGGAACTTTTTTAACTAACAGGAAAACTCTAAATATGGTATATGTAAAAAAAATCAAGGAAGTGTGAATTTAAGAGGAGGAGGAAAAAGAATATTGTGGCAGGCTTTTTAAGTAGCTTCAAAGAATGCTTTAGTTTGTCAAATGGAGATTTATACAAAGGCGCTAGCAGGAGACAAGTGTATGTCAGCAGGAAGATAAATCTTTAATTGCCAGCAGGTAACTAACTTGTCAAACTTAGTTTTAGCCTCAAATAACAAGTCATGCTGTTAACAGAGCATTGGAACTAACTACAGGCTTAGCAAGTCACTATAGTATAGGGGTTTGATCTTTTAAGAAAGCTTGTGTGTAATGTTGAATATTTTTCTATCTGAGCTTTATAGGTTTCTATTAGGGAAACTGCCTCGAAGGAATGGAAATACATTTGAGATTGCCAATGAAATACTAGCAGTAAAACCTTAAATTCTCAGGTTTTTATTGTTCGTTTTTCTATGCAGGTGCTTATAGAGAATGCCAAAGCTAATGGAGATGTTAGAGCTCTGGAACTAAATGAGAAGTTGTCAGCAAGTGCCTAGTATGGACTGTCTAAAGCAAAATAATCTTCCATTCATCTAAATTAACTAGTCCACCTTCCAGAAAGATATTTTATTTGCTTATGTTTTATTTTTTCTGTTTCATCAGCTGCAACTTTGTTTTTAGTTTTACTTTTTTTGAACGAAAGTAAGTTATTTTCTTGTTGAGTTACATAATACATAAAAACCACACTTTATTTGAAAAGAAAACCCCAAAATTTGCTTTTGTTTGCTTCTTCACTTAAATTTCATCACTATTCACAACAGACAGTATTTGTCTGTGTTTCCCCTTTGGCCACACACAGAAGTACCGCATTGGCAGTGATGGTGCCAGGCTTTTTTGGCACAGAATCTTAAGAGTTAAGTAGCAGCAAACTTTTCTTCTCTCTTGGTAATTCAGCTGCTGACTCTGTAATTGGATGAATCATGACAGAGTTTCTTAAGAAATGTTGTTACTCTAACTTTATATATGTAAAAATAAAAAAAAAAAATAAAGAACTGACTAACCTGTTGTGGTAGTTTTGGCTTTAGATTTTGCTAGGCCTCAGTTCAGCAAGCCCGGAGAGTCTATGTAGATTAGAGGGGACAAACATGAACTGACTTAAGTAACCAAATAAACATATCATTTTGACAGAAAAATCAAGTATAAAAGAAGATGTAGGTGGTGCCTAGTCAGTCCCTTGATGGCCAAATGCTGAGCAGACCTGCTATCACGGTTGCTGGGGGAGTTGGGCCTCATTCACCACCTCACAGCTGTTTGGTTTGGGAAGTACCTTTTTTTCCTTGCTGTTTTCTCCTGTCTTGGTGGATATCCTCTGTTGGGAGTTTGTTGGGAGTATTTTTGTGAGCTGGGGTGGTGGAGCTCTGTATTGTTGGGTGGGCGACTCAGTTGTTGTTAGTTTGTTTTTTCTCACATTTGTATACATATGTATTATATTCTGTTTTTAATTGTCTCACTTTTGTATAATGCTATTTTGGGTTTTGGGTTTTTTTTCCTCCTCATTGGTTTTTTTTTTTCTCCCTCCTCTTCCCTTGGCATGGGTTAGGGTTAGGGGGAGGGTGGACTCTCTCTCTGTCTTAGGCAGTTGGCATTTTGCCAGCTCAACCTAACACACCTGTTGAACTTACCATGAGGATTTTCACACTGCAGCAAGAGTCGTGATAACTGTCCATCTTCTGGTTTAAAGCTTGTTAAAATTTCTGTCCATCAAAGTCTTAAAATGACTTATGTGATCCTGTATTACAGGATAGAAAGGGCACTTTTAAAGGCATGCAGTGGGACTGCATTGAACATAGACTTGCTTTTGGAATCAGTTGTTCTGAGCTTAGAGTAAACATGATTGCTGGGGTGTTATGGTCAGTAAAATACGAACTCCATCTCAGGGAAGAATGAAGACCTTTATTGTAAAATTTTCAGTCTAATATAGGGTTAGCAACATTGAGAGGCAGGGTTATGCTAAACGTGGAGGGTTTATGTTAACTAAGGGATTATCGTATGTTAATCATGGGGAGAGCAGGTATCTAGAGCTAATCTATTATTCATGAACACAAGGCAGAGGGGAACAAAAGGATGTTGCCAAACAGGTTCAATACAGAGCAAAGAATACACAGAAACTGCAATTCTTGTCAAATGCAAAAGACGGAAGATAGGCCAATATCTGCAAAATGGATTAAGTCTTATCATCTGGGGAGGCTTCTTGATGTTTTTCAGATTTGAATCCCAACACTGGGGGGTGCATCTCTACAACCAGTCATGCACAGTGATCTCTGGAGAGTGTGCCACTATCATTTTAACAGGAAAGCTAAGCTCTGTAGGCTAGGACTTGCCTCTGCAGAAGTGAATAGAAACTTCTGAATCACTCCTTATCTCACAAACTTTCATTCTTCCACATGCTTTAAAAAGATGATTTACTGTAAATTTAGACTGATTGTGTTTTCCTTCACAGCCTGCTGTCACATAGTCTTGAACTATCAGTAACTGCAGACATTAAAAGGGAAAAAAGCAAAAGCAAATTGGTGACTTTTTTTATCTGGCTGCTATTAGAAACCAGGAAAAATTCTTGCAGCCTGTAGTTTGTATCGTTGGCATATGGTTTTGATATATGTTCCACTGTAGTGTCCTCACCAGCCTGATGGCAACACTGTGAGTGACTGCCTGCCCCTGTGAGTCCTAAGTGAAGTCTATACTTTGCTAGCACTAAGCCTTAAATACTTTCTAACATCTTAAAGAATGAATGACAACAGGCCAGAGAAATCAGCTAAGTAATGGTCAACTGTGAATATTCTGTATTAGAAAAAAAAGTACTACAGTTTTTTTTCAATGCAGAAGACTGTAGACACATTTTGGCTAGAAGCAGCTATAGATGAGCTTGGTAGGGTATAAAGCAGACAAGACAGCTGTGGTCAAGGCTGGGGTCAAGGAAAGCAGAATGTAGACTTTAATTAGAGTTGTGGTCAAGGAAAACAGAATGATGAGCAAAAGGCTTGTGATCACAGAAACAGGAGGAAGAACTTGATAAGGGGAACTATGTTATATAACTTTTAACCAATCATCCTGAAGATTGTGAAAAATTTGCTTTTACAGTGCCATCTGTTCATTTACATGCTCCAGCAAAGCAATATCATTGGATGGTTCTTCCCCAAGGTATGAAAAATTCACCTACTGTATACCAGTGGTACGTTGATTTGGCATTGCAAAAAGCTAGAAAACTACGGCCAGAACATCTCATCTATCATTATATGGATGACCTATTGATCTGTGCACAGGAAATGGACAAAGAAAAGGACCTAAGAGTTATCCCAGGCTGTTTAAAAGAATATGGTCTTTTGATTGCTCCCGAAAATATCCAAATGACTGCACCATACAGATATTTAGGATGGCAGGTCATGAACATATGATAATCATAAGACTGCAGAAGCTTCGATTGCATACTCTTACTCAAATGGTAAATCATGTTGAAAAATTGGTTGGAGATATCCAATGGATAAGAAATCACTGCAGAATATCTAACTCAGATTTAGAGCCTTTTTTGAGATGCTTCAATCCTCTACATCGTTATCAGATGCACGGACTTTAAATGAAGAATCGCAAAGGGCACTGATAACCATCCAAGACAAAGTGGCCCAGGCATATTCAGGCAGGTATCAACCACACGAACCAGTCTATTTAGCCATACTAAACTCAGACAAAGAAGTAGCAGGCGTCCTATTTCAATAGCTGCCAGAAGCAGAAAACCCTCTTTGGATTCTTGAATGGATTTATTTGCCCATGCAACATAACAAAACTATTATTACATGATTAGAGGCCTTTGGGATGTTAATTCAAAAAGCGAACAAACGATTTAGACAAGTATCTGGGTACTCTTTGACTAAAGTTATTCTTCCATTAACTGAGGAGCAAATGCAAATAGCCTTAGAGGAAGCAATGACTTTTGCAATAGTCATGATAATGCTGTGATGCCTTCAAATTCATACCCACCTCACCCTTTGTTTAAAACACAGGTCACAATGGAACCAAAAGAAACTTGTTGCATAGAACCGTTACAAGCCATTACGATTTTTTCAGATGGAAGTAGTAAAACAGGGAAAGCTAGTTTTGTTTGGAATGAAAGAGGGCAGTGGCAGTCAGAGCTTGTATTCACTAAAGGATCTGTACAAATAATGGAACTAACAGCAGTAGTTCACATATTCATCGGTCATTGTTAAAACACATGTCTAATCCTATGTTGTTTGTTAGATTAACCCAATTATGGCATTTGCTGAATGCCAGAACAAACCCCTTTTTCATAACACATCTTAAGAGTCATACTAGTAAAGTAAAAAATGTCGATATTTTGAGCTCTCCAGGTTTTGGCGCAGAGTCAAAGATGTAACCTCCATAGGAGTATGGTCAGTGCTCTGATTTATTATTTACATTACACACACACATATTGCATATTTTCTGAGTCCATGAATAGTACAGAAATATAATTGGTCAATGGCTAGGGTGTGCTACCAGCTGGACTGGTACTTTTCTCAAAACTATGCCCTTCTGTATCAATGTGTTTACCTGCTTCTCCCAACAGCTGCTGCATTCTTTCTATTGTTTACTGCTCTTCTTGAAGCAGGCTCAAAGATGCAGGGGCCCCGTTTCCCTCTCCATGGCCTGGGTTGTGCACAAAAACTTCTAAGTTCAAATTTCTTCCTACAATAGCCTTTTTCTTTTTGCACAACCCTGGCTTGGTTAATTGTCTTTAACACTAGCCATTTCATATAACTTAAGGCACAGCTAAGCACAAGCAAGCAGATTAAAGTAGTAGTTAAACACACAACACTTTGCTTAAATAACGTTTGTAGCTACTTGGTAATACACAATGACTTAAACCAATTACTGAAGGGAGAAGTTGAAACTGTTAATTGCTAAAAACTTTCTTGCAGTTGTCTTTTAGCCATCTTAAATTTGCACAAAAAGCCACTGAATGATTTGACAAATTCATGCAGCATATCTATTCAATTTTTCAAAACCAAGGCCTTGAGTTAAAAGCTGTGCTGAAAGCAATGAAAATTAAAAGCAACTCTAATTTGCAGTAATGGATACTTAATACTTATCTAAATCAGTGGTAAGACAGGGCATCTAAATTCTTCAGGTAGTTCTTTGGTGTTATGGGTTTGGCCAGATGGGCCTAAATTTAGGTTTTAAAAGTTCAGCTAGGCCTGGGATTGTCAGCTGATTTGAGCTGGGCTGAGCTAGCTAACAGCTGACTTCTTCTAGCCAATAATATTGTATTCCATACCATACTACATCATCTCAAAGGGTGTAAAATCCAGTGTGTGGGGGTGGCTTAGTCTGTTCTGCTATGGCTGAGGTACAAGCCGGATGTGAACCAGCTTCTGTCTTGGAGCAGGCCTAGCTCCTGCCCCTGCTGCCTCTGCTTGCATTTTGTTTGCATTCAGGGAAGTAGAAACATTTTTGTTGTTACTCTTTCTGTTTCTTGCTGTGTGTCTCTTAGAGTACTTACAGATCTAGTGTAATAGACTTTGCTTTGTATTAATTAGGGAGTGGGAAGTTATTCCTTGTTATATATATATGTAACTTGTGTAAGTGTGTGTTATATTGTAGTTTTCTCCTAATTTTCTCTTTTCTGTATAAATACATGTAGTTAGTTTCAGCATAAACCTGGTTTGAGGAGTTTTTTTTCCTCTCCCTCTCCTTTTTCCCTTAGCTGGTTGGGGAGAGGAGGAATCCTTTTTACTCTGTCCTGGACAGTTGATGTTTTGCCAGCTCAACCCAGGACATTTGGTCTTTTAAAGATGCATTCATCAGTCATTACAAACATCAGAGGATAGATACACACACACACACTGTCCCTTTTTGTAATTGTGCCATAAAACATAGCAACAATAGCTTTCTACAGGGCCCTTGCAGAAGACCAGTTGCACTTGGTGGTAACTACAACATAATTGTCACAATTACAAAAAATCTCCAATTTAGTTTTCACCATAGATAAAAACTTTTTACTTATAATTTATCTATAGTCCATTTTCAAGCAATTTGTTTAGCTATTTTTATTTATCATTCACTCTATTATTCACTCTGTCATTCACTTTTACTGTCACTTTTCTCCCCCTTTTTATTTTTAGAACTAGTAACTTAAATGTTGTTCTACTTGTAAAGCAGCAAGCTTAACTTCAAATAGGAAAAGTACTAGTTAACAATATAGTTAAAGCTATAAATGTAACTTTAATGACTTAAGCTTTTACTAAATTACTATTACTTTGCTAACTTAATTAACATTTTAACTTTTAATTTATTTTGCTTAAGATCTTAGCTTTTTAACAAATTAAAAATATTATTTTATTAGCTTAACAAATTAATTATTTTTAAATTTTTTTAACAAAGGAAAAAGCATTTTTTTTTTGCTTAACATTATTATCTATAACAAATGAAAAAATATTTTTGCCGGCGTTGTCATTGATGCATCAAGAAAAACTTAAAAACTTTAACAGAAATATAACAACACTACACAACATTACTGTTATAAACTGGTTATGTTGCATTGAGTTTTACATTCATAGAAACAGATTTTTAATACTTTTAAGTCTTGCTTTTGTAGTGCTACTTGTGGCAAACACGCATTTTTGCATTCAAAAGAACATATTTTAACCAATTTAATGCTTTATAACTAAAACCATTATTTGTTTTAATTTACTTTGACATTTTAAAAGGAGCTCTTTTTTCTTGAAAATGCCTAATAGATGGAAACACATTAAGCACCGCCAGGTGTTATGAATCTTGAATCTGAGGGATCAAACTTAAAGCTTTAGTTAGTCACTTTAAAGTTCTGTCATCTGAGCTTGATTCAGTCAGAGGAACCTTGTTGTTCTTATCCTATGTTGACTTCAACCTTTGGAGACAAAAGTAGAAACTCTTTCCTAGATTATTAAATGCTTACAACACTTTATAGCCATTTAATAAATGCTGAATTAATAAGGGAATCAGATTAACAGATTTTTCTTAGGCTTTTGTGTTGCTGTCTGAATTGCTGGAGAAAGATGCTGCACTTGGTTTTGCATGTTGTATTGATCGCAGGGCATTAGGTGCTTGTGTCCCGTCGTCTTAAAGGCAAACTCTGCTGATGTGTGTTAAGGTCTGTTTAGGCTGCTTGTTGTCTGGTTAATTGACACAGCTTTCAGTCTGTCAGGGAACACAGTCTGCTGGAACCACAATTCCCAAGGGTCTTTGCCAGACTACATTTCCCATAAGACGTTGCAAGGAGCTGATGATGCAATGCAAAGCTTTGCCTGTCCAACTACAAAAACCACAATGCCCTGCGAGACTTGCGCATGACAGAAAGCTCGGCGACGCATAGGAGGGAGCTCACCTCCCCCTCATCGGAGGGGAGGCTGGTCTCTCCCATCTCGAAGCAGGAAGAGCTATTTTTAAATTACTCAGGAAAAATTCTCTCGCATCAGAAAGCTGGCATACAACTGGTAACAAGGTTTTGCAGCTTCCACAGATGAAAATGAAGCAAAACAGAGTTAAGAGAGCAGTTTTTGGCAACTTACGGCTATTTTGCAGGCTGAAGAGAACGTGTGGAGCTTGGAGACGATACAGAACAAAGCCCATGTGGTGCGATCGGGGCTATACTGTCCTTTGCAAGTACAGATTCGTGTCCCATGTCCTGTTCTGTGCTGTCTTTCTTTTTTGTGCTGACTTTGGGATTGTGTGCCGTGCAGCGAGGGGCGGCGGGAGGGGAAAAGCAGTGATCCCAAGGCAGTGGAAAAAAAAAAGCAGCAGGCGGGAGCGGCGTGGGGCGGTCGGGCAGCAGTCTCCAAAAGCGGTGAGAGCTGGAGCTGTAGCGGTAGTGGCCAGGGCTGAAGGGGTAAAGAGGCAGCAGCAGCTTCCCACGGAGACTGGAGCCGGACCTGCAATGCCAGCTCCGGGCCGGCGAGAACTAGCGGCAGGAGCGAGGGGAAAGCCAGCAGTTGTGCGCGACTTCTAAAGGTGTCCCCTCCAGGGTGGCTTGCAGCGGGGGGCTGCGGCGGCAGGAGCAGGAGCCGATCACGGCTAGCACGGAAAACTGCGGCAGTCCCTTCGGTTTTTATGTTCCACCATGGGTCCCTTGCAAGTTTCCTCTTATTTCTGAGTTCATACCAGAGGTTCTTTCTCATGGCTTCCCACATAAATAATGTGGGCAGGCTTTGGAAAAAGCCTTGCTCTTTAGCCCATACAACGAGCTTTTAAAAGAATTTTTCGCTGACTGCCTCACTTCGCTTAGCTAGTATACCCAGCAAAAGCCGTATCGCAAAAGCTGTCTTGGCTTCCATCTGTTCAATAAGGCAAGACCTTTGGTAGGAGAGAGAGAGCGACTCTCGCTTTTGCTTACCACGACCCGTGCACCTCGCTCCCCCGGCAGCCTCCCCTACCCCGCCTCCTCAGCGTGAACAATCAGCGCAGTTGCACCGGCACCGATCTCAGCTATCTGGTCCAGTCTCCGGTATCGACCTGTGTGGATAATTTATCACCACTTCTTTGCCCGCAAACTCCACCAATTAAAGTAAAAAATGTCGATATTTTGAGCTCCCCAGTTTTCAGCGCAGAATCAAAGACGTAACCTCCATAGGAGTTATTGTTTACATTACACACACACATATCGCATATTTTCTGAGTCCACGAATAGTACAGGAAGATCATTGGTCAATGGCTAGGGTGTGCTACCAGCTGGACTGGTACTTTTCTCAAAACTATGCCCTTCTGTATCAATGTGTTTACCTGCTTCTCCCAACGGCTGCTGCATTCTTTCTATTGTTTACTGCTCTTCTGGAAGCAGGCTCAAAGATGCAGGGGCCCCGTTTCCCTCTCCATGGCCTGGGTTGTGCACAAAAACTTCTAAGTTCAAATTTCTTCCTGCATACTAGTTTGCCCAGACCCACAGTAGAGGGAAATCGATGAGCTGATCAGTTGGTTACTTCTGCCTTTCCTGTTCCCAGTGTTTTGCAGCAAGCTTGCATGTCACATTGTTTTTTCCACCAAAATACTTTGGCTCTAGTACCAGATTTCAAGCTCTCCCTGGCCCAAGTGAGAAACATTGTAGCTGCATGCTCAGAATGCGCTCAGTTACCAAATTTGCAGCTGCAGGGAGTTAATCCACAAGGGCTGGCCCCTCTTCAATTATGGCAGACAGATGTTACTGAATGTTCTAGTTTTGGGCATTTTAAGTATATTCATGTGTCTATTTATACATATTCTTGTCTCACGTGGGCAACTGCAAATGTTTCTCCATCCACTAGGGATACTATCAATCACTTTCTCCATGCTTTTGCAGTTAATGGGAGTCCCTTGAGAGATAAAAACTGATAATGGTCCAGCCTACCGTAGTACACAATTGCAAATCTTCTTCCAAGATGTGGGTATTAAACATGTTTTTGGGGTGCCTCATAACTCTACTTGCCAAGCAATTATCGAGTGAGCTCATTGCACATTGAAACAACATTTGCAACTTAAACAGAAGGGGGAGATGGCTCCCCGCATAAAAAATTGCTAAAGACCCTGTATGTGCTAAATTGGTTGAACTCTAGGGGCAAAGACAATGACACACCAATTCATAGACATTTACAAAACCAAAAATCTGATGACATCATCTATCCACAAGTAGATATTTTTGATCCAGTACAAAACAATTGGAAAGGCCCCTGGAAACTCATTACATGGGGAAGGGGTTATGCTTGTGTCTCAACAGGTTCCGAAATGACCAAGTGGGTACCTGTAAAGTGAGTGAGACCGCACCTAGGTGATAACGCTCTGCCAGGAAGCACAGAAGAGAGAAGCGTTCAGGGAAAAGAAGATTCTGCAACTCTGGGAGAAGGGACTATTGAAGTTGGAAATTGATCCTGATGTGGTAGTTGGACTAACAGGCCTTACACCTGCATTCGGGGCCAGTACAATATTACAACAGCAACAACAAAAATTGGCTTGTCTTTGTATTTGGCATGGCTATGAGTGTACACCTTGGATATGATTAGATTGTCAGAATTGTAAGAAAAAGGTGTGGAGGGCAGCCATTCGGGAGCATGGTGAGTCAAATTTTATTTGTTTAAACTGTTATGCCACTGCTAGCGGGCAGTGGACTCCCGCTGTTGGGCTGTTGGGCTCAAGATGAGCTAGGGTGGACTGGGACTATCCCTCTGTTACTATCTTGCATTGAAAACATTGAGGTAAAATAATTGGTGAGATTTTTATTTGGTGTCAATTCCCAAGTAATACAAGAACAGATCAGAGTAGCCACCACACTCAAAAAGGCAGAGTGTGGAAACAGAATCTTTGTCCCCAGAGCAATACTAGTTGCAGACCAGGAATGGATTCGGGAAAAGGCCTTCTGGAGAAAATACGAAAAACAGGGCTGATCATATTAATGCTTATGTACTCAGTGCTTGTGTGCTCAGTGCCTTATAGCTTAGCGCAATTATTACAGATTCAGCATGGAGAAAATATATGGGTAACAATTGCAAATGAAACAGGTCAAGAATCCTTTTGTCTTTCTATGGCTATGCCTAGCGACCCTCTTCTTACCTGTTTAATTGGATTGCTGTATTTTAATCCCAAAGACTTTGAATCCTTTGGAAGCAAACTAAATTAAGTGGAAGTTTGAAAAAAGTGTCATGAAATGTATAATTGTTCAAAAACTCAGCAACAGGCAGCTTGTTGTCTGGGGGATGAAAATCTAACTGGAGTGGCCTCAGCACTTGTACTCTGGCAATTAAATGTCACCTTATCTTGGGATCCACAAGAATTAGATTTATTGGGATCTATACCTGGGAACCAGTCATGCTTCATGTTTATGGGATCGTATGTGATAGAGATTAAGAAATATAGACAATGAGGTAATGTTAGCTGGAAAAATGTTAGTAGCATGTTCAATATTTATGATTGTGGATCCAAACAAGATTGGTGCCAAAGGGCGATAGGGGATGAAACACAGGGATCACAGTACCAGGTAACCACAAAAGGCAGGAAAGCTAAAGCGCTGCCACATGGGTACTTTTTAATTTGTGGAGACAGAGCATGGCCTGGTATCCCCAGTTATGGTGTTGGCAGACCATGTTATTTGGGCAAACTTAGAGAACTTATGAATCATACAGTCTCCAAAATTACACAGAAACCAAAAAAAAAGGTAAAAGAAGCATCATTCAATTAGGACAGATTGCAATGATAATGTTCAATATTGGGGTGGTATGACCAACTGGTTTGCTACCATGTTTGCTCCAGTGGGGACAAAAAAGGCTTTACAGTTAGTACAAAGATTAGTACTAAGTGCTAAGCAAATGAATTTAACATCTAACATTATTTCAAATCACCACTGATGTAGATAACGTAAGACATGCTATTTTGCAGAATAGAGCAGCTATTGATTTTTTGCTTTTAGCACAAGGACATGGATGTGAAGATTTTGCTGGAATGTTGGTCTTTGTGTGGTGTGTCTGTGTCTCTCTCGGCTCTCTAGATATGGTCTCACCAATGCTGAGCATAAGGGGAAGAATTGTTGAGTCACCACGCAAAACTGAAAATAAGATGTTGAGAAAGGAAAGAAGGGGTCATGAAAAACTCCCTTAAATTAACTTTTTCTAGCATCTTATTTTACACTTGAAATAGATTTTCAAGTGTTACTCTCTACTTGCTTTGTTGAGTTCCTTTACACATTTAGTGTATTTTTAAAATTACCTTTCAGTTAGAAGCTATCATTCTGCAAACAGTTGTGGGAGTTTCTGGTAACTAAAGACTGAGAACGGTAATCAGCCTCCCCTTCCTGGGATAACATAGCCTTGGGTTTTTTTGCAAGTAGGATAAAAATGATGAAAAACAAAATTTCCCCTAGAAATATTTCACATACTATATATTTGGGTTTTTCCCGGTAGTTAATGAAGAGTGGTGTTATGGGTTCACCTAGGTGGGCCTAAATTTGGGCTCTGAAGTCTGGACTAGGCCGAAGCTGTCAGCTGACTTGAGCTGGGCTGAGTTAACAACTGACCTCTTCTAGCCAGTAATTTTGTATTCCATACCACATTATGACATCATCTCCAGGGAAGTAGGAACCAGTGTGGGAGTGGTTAAGGCAGTCGCTTCTCAGCCCTCCTCTTGGGAGGACGCACGATGCTGTCCCAGGGGGGATGGAGAGGAGCAGGCCCACCACTGGCTCACAGGGTATCTCAGGAAAGTAAAATGTGTTGTTCTGGGTCTCTCCTTTCTACTTGGGTTTGTCTCCCTGGGGAATAAGCTTCTTCTTAAGTAATGTGTAGTTAAGACAGTAGAATTTGTGTGTTCATTCAGAAGTTGAGGTGGGGAACTGGACTTTGTTGTTGTTGCAGACTTGTGTGATTGTATATTTGTACTCTCTTCTAATTGTCTCTTTCTTTCTGTGAAAAAATATATGTAGATTTAGTATAAATGCAGTTTGAAGTGATTTTTCTTTCCCTTCTCTTTTCCTCCCTTTCCCTGGTGTTAGGAGGGAGGCTTTTCTCTCTGTGCTTGGGGGGGGTTGGCAGTTGCTTATCTCAAACCAAGACAGTTAATGGTGCCGAAACCTGGGAGCGACGGAGGACCTTGGCGGGTGTCCCAGAATCTTGGCAGGCTTCCCGGGAGGATTGTTGTAGAAACATAGAGTGATAACTGCCTTGTTTAAGTACATCCAGAACAGAAAATGTAAACAACTCTCCCTTACTGTTGAATGCTCCTTTTCACTGTTTCACTGTCTGTGAGTTCAAACAGCTCGACTGGTGCCTGCTGTGAATGTAGCCACTGCAGAAAAGAGAGGCCCATGTAAGCTGTTCGTGTGTGGCAAGACACGGCTGTTTGAGTTGAATCCCTGAGGACTCATCATGTGAATGCTGATGTGCCCAGGAGCCGAGCTGATGAGGAGCATCTCACCTGGACTGGCATGGGGAGGAGGTGTTCCTGGCTCAATGGGCCCATGGTGCCTCAGGCCACCTGTAGGTGGAGAAAGTCGAGGGGTGGATTTACCTGTGAACACTATTCTTAAGGTTATCCACAGTTGTGAAGCATGCTTGCCATTGTGAGACCCCAGTGAACGGGGAAAAGAGGTGCTGCGGAACCCCCTGCAGAGAACCCTACAGATGCGGTGCCCGGAACCAGCGCCTGCAGTGCTGAGCGACCCGCAGGAGCCAGAGCTGTCACTGGCGGGGCTGCCGCCAGGGCTGCGAGCAAGCCGGGGGAGGCTGCGAGCCATGAGAGGCTGTGAGCCGTGAGAGGCTGCAAGCCATGAGAGGCCGTGAGCTGTGAGAGGCCACGAGCCGTGAGAGGCCACGAGCCTTGAGAGGCTGTAAGCCATGAGAGGCTGCGAGCCATGAGAGGCCGCGAGCCGTGAGAGGCTGCAAGCCGAGCCAGGGCTGCGAGCGAGCCAGGGCTGCGAGCCGCCGGGGCTACTTCTGCCTCTGCTGCTTGCTTGTGCTGCTGTCGGGGCTGCTTCCGAGGCTGCCAAAGCTGTTAGGACTGCTGCTAAGGGGGATGGGGTCACATGGTGAACTGTAGTACTTCTGTGTGACCAAGGAAAAAGACATGAAGAGAGGCCTGCGTAAGCTGTTGATGTGTGGTGGGACACTGCCGTTTGAGTTGAATCTTTGAAAACTCGTCGTGTGAGTGCTGATGTGCCCAAGAGCCGAGCTGATGAAGAACATCACACCCTGGACTGGCTGAGGGAGGGTTGTTCCTGACTCAATGGGCCTATGATGCCTCAGACCACCTGTAGGTGGATGAGGCCAAGGGGTGGATCTGACTGTGGTGCATTGGCCGGGAATCGAACCCGGGTCAACTGCTTGGAAGGCAGCTATGCTCACCACTATACCACCAACGCTTTTTTAATATTATCTTTTTTATCCTCTTTTTTAATATTATCTCCAGAACTAAGAGTAGGCTTTTGTAACTCCAGGTTTTCCTTATAGTTAATTTTTGCTCGGTTTCCCTCTAAAATAAAAGTGAACAGAAGAGGAAAGGGAAAGGGATTAGGGAGGATGCTGTTAGTCACCAGATCAGTAATTATTGGGTCAGAGCCATGTTTTGAGGGGTGTGTACATGTGTGTGTGTGTGTGGAGAGGGAAGGGATGGATCAAACCTCATGGAGATGGGGTGACACTGTGTCCCTCATGGCAGGCCCAAGGAGCCCACATGGGGAATCCCCAGAGAAAGCAGCAGCCCCAAACAGTCTAGGCAAATTATAGCACTTCACACCTTCTGGAGCCCCTAACCCAGGCTCAGATTGTCAGGGAAAGTGAGAACGCTGCCTCTCACCCTGGCTTGGAACCCCAGTGTAAAGCAAACTGGACTCAGCTATTCCCTCAAAGAATGGTAAGCAGTGGAAAGGATTCAAAAGGTTTATTTCAGAGGTGAGAATGCTGAAAACTTATAGATCCTATCAGCACTGTACTGTATGGGCAGCACCAGGCCTCAGAGCAAATTAAAAAAGGCAAGGCTTTTGTTGGTTCCTTGGCTTTATCATCACTTCCCCCACCTCGGTTCCCCCATTGGCTGTCAGGGCCTTGCAGCACATCTGTGAATGTTACCTCTCTTGTGCCGGGGGAGTAGTCTTCTGTGAATGCATACAGAGAAACATTCCAAAACTGTGTCTGTGAAAGATGCCTCGTTCCAGCCAGAAAGCTTCCTTAGTGAAAACTAACTGCCTTCTTGGTAGTAGTATCTTTCAGAAAAGAGCTATTTATCACTACACCCAGAGTGGTCAGTGGGTCAAAGGCCCTGCCTGGGAGGTTTGGCTACAGAGACTAAAAGAGAAAAGAGACCAAAACCCCTAGTTATGTGAAATTTCTAATTCTGCTTTGCAAAATGTTGTTTGCATAGCAAGGCCACTTAACTCATGAAAACAGCCATGAAGTGATGGAGTCGCTTTTTTAATGGTACGTACTGTCTAGCAATTATAGAGACCAGTGTACCGTGTATTAGGAGTAATAAATCAAGGTAAGCTAGACACTTCAATAAGATGAAATGGTAAAGATCCAAGATTTTGTATAGTTAAAGTCAAGATTTTACAAGTTTGACAGGTGATGTCATTGAACAAAGAAAAGGCATGAGTCCAGCAGTGATGAAGACACTTCAAGACCACCTGAGGGATGAAGTCAGGAGAACACTACTCAAATTTCAAATCAAAAAGAAAGTTCTGCCCAAGATTACACCCAGTCATCAATACGGAAATTAAAAAGTGTAACTATGAGCTCAAAACTATATAAATGGCTTATTTTACACAAACCAGCCAGCCAAGTTTTTGCCCAGTATGAACTGGCTTGCCTCCAACGTTGTCAATAAATACCTTTGCTGCTAAAAAGATGAAAAGCTTCTTAGTTATTTATTTCAAGGCATTTTTCACTATCAAGACCATAGAGGTGGCATGTGTTGGAGCCCTGCCACCTGGATGTGTGAGAGCTGGTCTTCCACAAAGGCTTGGTGGTAGCTATCTCTCCCTCATTCTCTTTCTCTCTCTTCTTACTCCCTTTCCTTCTTCTTTACTCCTTTCTTGATGCTGTGGGTGGCTTGGAGGTGGAGGGATTGGATTTGATTAAAGTGTGATGAACTGACTGAACATTGACTTCTGTGTTGCTCATTAATACATGCTGAGTTGGTATTGTGGTGTGTGATGGCTTTGATCCATGGCTTCTGTAGTAACCAAGTGTAACTAGGGAAGTGGACATTACATAAGTATTCCACACATGTTTTCCACATAACAGAGGAGGAGGGGAGATAGGAAGTTGTTTAGTCTTCCTTCTTCCAGCAAAGCTTGGAGGAGCAGGAGGAACCTAGACGGTCCCTTGTTTCAGTTGGTTTCCTCGTAGTATAGTGGTGAGACTGTATCTTGGCCAGTTTTCCCTCCTTTCTAAAGGTTTTGACTGTATTTGTCTGTTTTGTGTTTGTTTTTTAACTTGTTTTTGTCCTTCCTTATTCCTTGTTACCCGTTCCCTCTTCCCTTTTCCCCTGGGGGGCCCCCAAATGGTGTGTACTAATTGCATACGTGGTTGTGGATGTTAGAAAATATAATTTCTGTTTTAATTCAATTCGCTTTCCTTTGAGTTTCTTGCTTTCTTTTTTTTTTTTCTTTTGCTGGGAAGACTTTGGGAGGGAGGGAGGAGGGCAGCTCTGGCTTGGCAGGAGAGGTTGGGCTAAACCTAGACATGGGGGCACTGATGCCTCTGTTGCCTGTACCCCTGTGAACAAAGACACTTTGGAAACAGGTAAATGGAGTAATATATATATATATATATAATGGAGTAAGGTTACCTTTATTAGAAGCTTCTAAGATTCAAACCCAAAAGGTCTGACCCCTGACTAGGAAGCTTACATATTTTATACCTGATATTAATGTCCAATCACTATTCTCATTTTCCCATCAGCCCACCCATAGGGGCCTGCCGAACTGCCCCCTTTCCATGGCGGGGGGAGGCAGTTAGGCCCTCTTCTGAGGTTTTGTCTTCTGTTATCTGCAGGTGGCCTCTCACAAACATGTGGCCTTCGCTGAGCCTGAGAATAGCACCCAAACTTGTGAGAAAGACAGTTAATATGTGCACTTAGGATTTGAGCAGTTTAGAAGAACTTATGTGTTTTTAAATCTACCAAAATACATTTAAATTCTTAGGCATCAGCACATTTTGTCTAGCTTGTTGAACCTTTGTCAAGTTCCCTTATTTTCTCCCCTAAATTAATAAAGGAACTCCCAGGGAACAGGTCCATAGCTTATTCTCTCAACACTTTCTTAAGGTATTAAAGAACAATATGTATATAAATATTAAAGTAAAACTCTCAGCAGAGCCTGTGAGCCCACAGCTCCAGGGTTGGAGCATTACAGATGCTGCAAAAAATTTCAGCCTCTTTGGTGAAATTTCCCTAGGTTTCAAAGTAATTCCTGTTCTGTTTAACAGTCCTCTTTGAGGAGATTAACACATATAGAGAATGGACATATAGGTAGAGCCAGTAAAGTATATCTGTAGTAATGCAAAGAAGGCATCTCCTCTGGTAGCCTGCTTGCAGTTGAGACATCTCTAATTTTCTGTGAATATCCAATGGATTTCTAGCAAGATGTCTGCATGTGGAGGAAGATCAGTTGTTCTCCTTACTCTGCCATGTTTGGGCATTTGCCTGTCCATTTGTAGTGCACAGCTTCCTAGTCAGCAATACGCACGAGGCAAACCTGGAACTACCACATATGGCATTGATGTTTTAGGAGAAAGAGAAACTCCCAGGGTAAAGAGATTCCTTCTCCAAGTGAAACTTGAGCCAGAGCATTTAATTTCTCCAAGTTTCTGACCTCACCTGTCCTTAAAAATCAGTAGTTAAGAGCCAGTTATTTGGTTATTTCTTTATTTTCTATTTTATCTTGTGAGATTTGCATTGTGCCTCTCATTATGAGATTCACTGTGAGGCTGTGACAGCAATAGCAGATGTTGATTTCTATCTGATGGAACACCAACATGCCTGTGGTGGGACAGCAGGTTCTCTTCCTGCAGCAGAGGCCTGGGATAAAAGACTTCAGCAGACTCACTGGTCAATAGTCCAGCTGAATTTATGGCAGGCATTTGGGATGTGGTTTTTGTCATTTCAGTTTCTCCTGGACCAGCATTGTCCCCAGCTCCCTCTGGTGTTAGTGGTGGCTTGGCAGGGACTGTGCTACTGTAGTTGTAAGATGGAGCCCTGTAATGTTCATATGCTCTTACAGGGAGAATGAATTATCTCATAATATGTATGTGGTTCACAAAGTTGGCAAAGTGTTGGTAGTATGAGCAAAAGACACTGAACGGAAGGACATGTTCATCTGTTACCTTCATGCTGGTTCCTGTGAGCTGAGTGGTCAGAATGCCTTAGAATCAAGGAATCAAATAATGATTTAGATTGGAAAAGACATTTTAAGGTCATCAAGTCCAACTGCAAACCTAGCACTGCCAGGTCCACCACCATATCTCTTTACAGATTGAGAAGGGAATCATCTTTTTGAAGGCAGAGTCTTGAACTATGAACTGCCTCCATAAAAAGTGCAAGGGCTAAACCATCTGATAACTCAGTTTTCCTTGTTTGTCTCTGGATGACAAAGCTATGGTAACAGGCCATGCTGTCCAACTAGAGAGTATTAAAACATCTTTAGTACTTGTTAGAGGGGAATGGCAACGCAGCCTTGCTTGTATATTCATTAAGAAACTGTTTTCCCTAAAGCTGTGGGCTGTCCACACTTTTCAAGAAATAAAGTGCTTGTAGATTGTGTTTCGCTAAAAAACTGTTAGAGGACTAGAAGAGAGCTTGCATCAAGCTACTTATAATGGGTTCATTTCTGCTTCGGAAATTAGTATTACACTCTTGGGTCAGGTTTGTCTGTTCTCTTTGCAAAGATGTTTTTCTGCCTCAGATATCTGATGAATCAGTTTGAGATTCAGATGGATTCCTGAAAGAATGAGTATGGTCCAACCCCACTTTTCACAGGATTTCAGGACCTTTCTCAAGCAGATTCCTTTTTTTCATCTTATTCAGTGATGGAGCTAACATCTGAATTGTTTGTCAAGTCTTTGAATGACAGGTGTGGTTTTCTACATTTAGTACACTCTAGGCAGCCATGTGTTTTACCATTAGAGGACTGGACCTCCTGTTCTCCAACCCAAGAGCAACACTGGTACCTTTCACTAGCAAACAGTATCCTACTTCGTAGCTGATTTCCCTCCTGCAAACTGTCTGTATATATCAGAATTGGGTTAAGGAATGACAAACCTACAGAAGTACCAAGGTGATGACAACTTTTTCTCATCTCACAATGTTTGTATCCACCTGGATCTTGTAGTTTCTGTTATCCCCAACTTCTCATGGCCACAGAATGAGAACGCTGACAGCAGTCATCATCACTGGGGCCTCCATGAAGTTCTTGAAAGGCCTGGGCCAATCCATCCTTGAGACTGTGAAAATGCTCATCTTAGTGAAGAGGTGCAATCTTCTGTCATGGGACTAATAGTCTCACATTTCAGCATTAGCTTTCATTTTTAGTGTGTAACTATGGCATTATCCTGGTTCTGACAGGACAGATTTTATTTGTTGCAGTAGCTAGGAGGCAGCATGGCTAGGACAAACGGGTTATTCTGTACTACCTCATGTCATCGCCACAGGTAGGGGAAAGTGGTTGTAACAAATCACTTTTTTCAGAGAATATAATCTGACGTGTCAAACCGATGATCTTAGCAAAACCATGTTTAACTAAAAGCAGTAGTTGTACTGGTATGACAGCAAAATGGGTTATTTCAGAAAGAATAGACTGATACAGATAGGTCTGCACTTACGATCTTGATGAAATTCTGCTTGCAAATTTGTAACCCAATAGTTGAAATAGTATTTCTAAACTTTGCATCCTACAGAAGAATTGCTCATCACTAGTGATTAAAAACTTAGAATTTATCAAAGCAGAACTAGACAAAGGGAAACAAAGCAATAACATGTATATTTAAAAAAACCTGTTACATAACCACTTAGAAAGTGGTCAAGGTAATATACTCTTAAGGACAAAAAGAGGAATAAGAGTGTGGAAATGCAATAAATAATTATCCATGGTTACCTATATTTAAAACAAATATCTCCTTCAGTCATTAAAAAGCTTGCATTCCAAATCCCTGTGCTAGCAATTTGATTTTTGTAGGTGAAACATTGTGTTTGTCAGAAACACTAATAACCCTAGAAAGGTTTGTCATGATTGCAGCTGTTGCTTTTCACAGAGGAGAACATAGAGGTGATCCAGCAAGGGAGGATAGTAACATGGGAAAAAGGTGGAGAGGCGAGGACAGCCATCTAGCAGAACTGGTAAGGACGCAGTAGTTGCTTTCTTGAACAATAGATTTGTAATCTAAAGAAGGGACTATTTGTTCCTATTTTCTGTTTGCTGTACTGTGTTAAGCTCTGTAACGATGCTATGGAAGTAAAATTCTATAGTAGATTTTGATGAATAAATGTCTGCAACCTGATTTTTTTTGGTCTCAGGGTATGGAGGCAGAAGGAAGGAGGAAGAACTTGATGGTTTCTTTGCCAGTATCTGTATTTGTTTACTTTCTTTTGCTGCTGGACAAGGTTAGTGCTTCAAATGAAAAATGGAATTGAAGTATACTTCTGAATACTAAAAAATTTCAAAATGTTAACATGTTTGCATATTCAATTATTATTTCTGCATCTGTTCATTACATTTTCAGAAAGAAATGTAGCAAGCTGACAGTAATGAGTTTGATACTGAAAATGAGCACTTGCTTTTCATTGTTTTCAAGTAAAATCAAAGAGCAAGAGTCAGTACAGTTGTCACCAAAAATATTCTGGTTATCCTGTGGATGTAAGTGATCAGTCTTGCCATTTGGTTTTTAAGTGCTTTCAGCAATAGCCAAAAACTTTGGAAATAGGATGACTTTTTAAAGCACTGATAAGTCTGGTTTAGCCAGAGTGTATTTCCTGACAATTTGTAGATGGTCATATACAGAGCATTATGACATATGTAAAAGTATGTATCTGTATGTATGTGACTAATGCTAACAATAAAATATATTTATTCTGCAGAAATAACATTGAATTTATAGTTTTTGTATGGAGACATTGCAGAGAAGCAGATATGCACTGCTGCCATTATGTGATAATGCCATCGTGTACATAAAATCTGACTTTTACATCAGTATGTTTTATCTGATTCAAAATCTTCACAACAGTTGAGACTTTTCACATTTGTTATACATATTCATATCTTTTCTATGGGGAACAGCTGTTTTATGACAAGCTTCAGTAAAGTAGGCAGTTTCATCTGAAGCCATACATGTTTAATCACAAAGCATATTATTAGTGCATATAAAATGGTGCTAATAATTTCTGCACATTTCCAATAATATTTAAAATCCCAGAATGTTCTTTTACATTGCTGTTCAAATGAATTCACATCATACATCTGCTTTTTTATTTAGGGAGTAAGGAGAGTGGAATGAATGAGGTGAAGTGAGCTGTATAGCTGTTTTTACTCTGAAGTTCCTCAGTTTTCTCTGACTTGCCATCAACCAGAACACTAGTAAAAAAGTGTTGTTTAGGGCATGCTCACCGTAACTCTTAAATTAGGTAAGTACTTTGAGCAATTAAAAATTCCTTGTCACTTGACTTCATTGTTGTGACTTTTGAAGCAGTCATTCCCATTAGTTGCTCTGGCAAGGCTTTGATAGCCATTTGGATATTCAGTTTCTGAATTCTTGTAAGCAGGTGTTTTCAAAGCATAAAGCTTTGACAAGTGACCTGAAGAAATCAGTGTAAGACACATAGTAACTGGAGTGGAAAGTTATGCTTATGTGATTTTAAAGACATGGTTATATCACTTCAAATTTTTTTTAATCTTTAATTTTTAAATTTAAAAAATTGTTATATTTTTAAAAAAATCTGAAAGTTGGTAATATTTCATACTCTGCTGTGAACCTGTGACTATTGATGTTCTGCTTTTTTTAACTTGCAGGGAACTTTGTTCTAATTTCATCTGTTGTGTGTAACTATGGAAAGGAATGCTGGTTTCTTTTACTATCCCACTTCCTGAAAAAGACCCCAGCATATGATGGTTGATGCAGCCTTGACACTTGACATTCTTTATATAGCTTTATCTACCAAAGGAAACATTGTTGCTGATGCCTTTGTTGTATGCTGGAAAAATATAATTGCTTCATTGCTTATCTTATCAGTGGCAGAATATTGAAATGGAGCTCCAAATCAATAGAGCTAGTGCCTAAATGACTCAGATAAGAATATCACTTCAGTCTTATTCATATGCATTTACAAAATATACTTTGAAGTGCAGAGGTGTAGTTCTGTTTTGGTTTTGGTTTTTTTTTTAAACTGCTAAATATTTTCAGTTTTGGCATTGCACAAATTAGAACATTTTAGAATCTGTTCTTCTGAAGTTGTAATAGTTTTCTGCAGCAGAGAGTTCCTTAGATCTCTTATATCCCTTGAATTCCTGGCAGAGTGTCATGCTGATGTATGGTATACAAATTGTAGGAGAGCAGCAAAGCCATTGATTTCTTTGGTTGGTTTAGCTGATTAATTTTTAGAACTATTAAGAGCTTTGAAGGAGAATGTTGGTATTCATCATTATATAAAATGGTGATAGTTTCCAGCAGCAAAAATAGTGGTAATCTTCAGGGCATCAGTCTGGAAGAAATTAAAGAGTTAGCCTGAAATTTTGTGATGTGCTTTGTAAGAAGACAGCACAAATGTTGTTACTGATTCTCACCTTTCAGCCATAAATTGCAAGTCTGATAGATTTCAACAGATTTACCCTTGATTTTAGCAATGCACAGTGACCAGAATCAGATTCACTATCTTCTTGTTTTATAGTGTGTTTTACATGAACTGTGGAAAGTGTTATGATATAAGAATGGTGATGATTTTAGCCATCCTATCAGTTTCAAACAGGCATCATTTTTCTTGCATGCTAAGGTGGAACTGGGTTCTGTCAAACGAACTCTTCACTGGGCGCTCAAATAGTGTGTGAACTTTTTCCTTTCTTTACTGGTATGAAGCTACTCACAAGTATCAACCTATCAGCTAGCTGATAGGCCTCTTACAAGCTTGACTTTTATTTCAATTACAAAAAAGTAGTTTGTTCACTTAGTCATTTAACTTCTAAATTTGGAAAACCTATTGAAGTGTCTGTCACGATGCGAACAATGGAAGTGGAAGTACTTGTCCAACTTTTCATGTCACTGAATCACAAAGGATTTAGTAATCAACAGCTTCATGTTGTAGCTGTAGTCAGAGCTTCCAGCTGCTCTAGAACAGTTTTGGTTTAAATAGAAAATATTTTTTCTTTACATGCCACAGAACTGGAATTTAATAAAGAAAGATCAAAACGTTTAATTGTCTTTTTGACCTTGTTTGGGTTTTGTGTCAGTTTGGCTATCAGAAACTAATGAATACTAGTCACAGGCATCCGAAAACTACTTTTTTTTGAGGGACAGACACTGCATTGGCTTTTTTGTGTCCTCTAATGTGACAGTGGCACAAGGCCAGTACCAAGGCACGTTTCTCTTCAGCTCCCTTTGATTTCACATATCTCCAGACTGGCAGATGTCTCAGTAAATATCTAAACCCTAGAGCTTCTGTAAAGTGAGCAAACCTGTTATTTTACATTGTTAGACTAGCAACTTTACATGTACTTTATTACACATGCAGTAATGCTGTCTTTGATCTGAGAACCACTTAACAGTGCTGGATGTTTTTTAGTTAGAAGTTACCCATTCTGTTGGTTTTGGTAGTTTTGAGCATCCTGTGTCCACTATGGGCTTGCCTTGTGTACTGTAATATAAAAGAGTTCAGCTGACTTACAGCTGTTAAATAAATAACCCAGCTCAATAATGGTTGTTGGGCTGATTTGGAAACTGTAAAATTATTTTCTTTCAGCTTTCTGGCTGTTTGGAAATAGTCTTCTTTGAGATCTCAGTTTAGTTCGTTTAATATGGATATAGTTCTTGAAAAACAGACTCTTAAAGGAGGACTGCTGTTTGTAGGAGCCATCAAAAGCATGACCAGTGCGAGCTCTGCATTCAGTTTGGCTCAACAAAATGTTGCATTTTCTGGGCATGTTTGAGCATCACTTGCTATGCCACAAGTCAGAAGGGAGTTGCAGCTGCAGATTCATTTAAGTGCTAGGTATTGAAGAACTTCTCTCAAATGTCCTACAGAAAGTGAAAGCAGGTCCTGCTGTTCTTGTTTGATAGGAGAACAACCCAGGTGGGTTTCTTATCTAGTAAACAGCAGAATGAGACTGAGGACAAGTATGGTCGTCAGTTCCTTTGTCCTGACTTTTGTACATGACCTGTTTTCAAGATGACCAGTGTTTTTTAAACTCTGTATTGAAATACAGGGTTTCAGTGTTTGTGCCAAAGAATAAATGTCCCTTAAAAAATGACTAATTTTGATTTTATGGGTAATTTTATGGTCCAAGAATTTAGTCACATTTAAAGTGAAAAAAAGTATTCTGAAGTACAATACTAACAGGCCACACCTAAGAATTAATTCAAAGGATTTAATTCAGGCACTATCTTCCCCTAGATGAAAATATGGTTATTGCCTTTCTGGTCTTTGTCTGGAATCTCAACATTTTTGTTAAAGATTTATTAAAAGTAATTTCAACACCTTCTATACATTTTAGACACAAAAAATGAAAGTACCCTTTCTTTGTCAGATTTGGGTTCATCCTGTAAGCAGTCAGTAAGAAGCAGCCTTGAGGCTATAGACTTCTAACTGTGAGGGGTTTGTGTTTTAGTGGGGCTTTTATGGGTTGTCCACCCCCTTCCCTCCTCCCTCCTTCCCCTTTCCTCCTCCCTCCCTCCCCCCCCTCGGCACCCCCTCTAAGTATAGAGAGCTTTTTTCTTGACACTGTTAGAATTATTCTGAATGCAGAAGTTCAGAAAATCTTGTTTTGAAAGGGTTCCATGGCTAGGGCAATTGTAGGCTTTCATGCATGCTCCCAAGTTGCTCTAAATATTTCTAACTTTAGTTCATTACTACAGGCCACACAAAAGTGGTTTTTTGTTTCTATTTTAATTTTTGGAATCATTAATTAAAAAAGATGATTGAAAAAATGATTTATTGACAGCTGTATTTATTATGGCAGCCTTCAGTTTTAATAGAATGATACTTCAAATGGTACTATTGGGATGCAGACATACTGGTTTGACTTTCCATATGCTTACAGATTGTTAATATCTATTTGCTTATTGTTTAACTGTTTACATCCTGGAGGCTTGTTACATTGCTCACTTAGGTGTTTCTAGCCTCCTTGAGCAGCTGAAAAACTGATTAATAAAAATATTAAAAATAAAGTGGAGCTCTGTAACAAGAGAAAAAGAAGGAAAAATGTTGAAAAAGAGGTGAGAAAGAAAAAAGGAAGCAATATGGCACTGTTCAAACCAAGAAATTTTAATGTAGAGCTTGCATTCTACCTCAGAGGGAAAGAGAGAAGGGAGCTTGGCAAGGAAGAATATATGTGTTGGGAGCCATGATGTTCTTTTTGTGACTGCAAAATCTTGTAGAAGGGCAAGAAAGGGGAAGGAAAGTTTTGCTTTTTGTGGTTACTCCAGAACATATTTCTTTGTTTCACAATATCGTGATGAATGCTGTGGCCATAAATGAGGCTGGGGCCATTATATAGTTTTTTCCTTATTTCTGACTGGACTAGATAATAAGCACTGCAGGAATGAGGTCACTGTTGTCAGTCTGGTATCCAGCAGACAGTGGACTAAACAAAACAGAGAAAAAATGAAATGGTGAGTGAAGAGTTAGTTATTTAAAAGAAGGTGGTGGCTGCCTTCTGCAAGAGTCTTGCAAGTCTTTTGATATTTTCAGGCATGCCTCAGCAGTTACTTTACAAGGACAAAATGAGGAGATAAATGTTGCTAGATTTCAAGAACAACACCCCCAACCAAATCAACACTCATCTAACTATTTTTTTGGAAATGCGATAGTGGTGAAAAAATTTCATTGCTGTGGAACTGGGGAGCATATCAGCATGCAATTTGGCCAGCATTGTATGTGTGGCAGCAAAAGGTTAGTATTTTAGGGCTCATAGTTATGACTGGAATAATGAGAATAAGCCATATGTTGAAGTGCCTTTATTTTGTGCCTTTCTTTGTGCTTTTGCTTCATTGGGTTTATTAGGAAGAAAGAAGACAAAACTTGTTTCTTGTTGAAATGGTATAGCACTTGGTACACATGTGGTCTCTGAGATGTTTCTATCATGCTAGTGTTTTTTTTTCCTTGCAGAGGACCCATAATCACATAATAAAATATTAATAGCACTGCTTTAAAAAGATTTTCCCCCTAGCATGAGCATATGTAAGTATGGTGTTCAGTGTAACAGATAAAGCTTCTGTACATACTGTGAATGTATATTCAATATAGTTGTTCTAGTCTTAAAATTAAATGTGATGTTCTAAGCACACACTTGTCTTGGGTTGAGCTGGCAAAATGCCAACTGTCCAATACAGAATCTGTCTCACTCCCCCTACCCTGCAGAGAAAAGAGAGGGAAAAACCCACCTCCAAGATTTAAACTTAAACTCGTTATGTATATTTATACAGAAAAGAGAAAATTAAAATAAAACTACAATATAACACACACACACACCTACAAAAGTTAAATATAACAACAACCCTCTACTGCCCACTGAAAACAGATACCATCACTCAAGATCCATAAAGCACCCCAAAAGACACCCAGCAAGAAACAGAGAGGAATAACAATAAAATGTTTATTTCCCTGAACTCAAACAAAATGAGAAGTAGCAGTGGGCAGCAGCCAAGACCCACCTCAGCAAGACAGCAGCTGCATGTCTTGCCTCTACCTCAGCCATGATGGAAACTGAGAGAACACCTCTTACTCTACTGTATTTATATCTCAGGTTGTGTCATCTCGTATGAAATATTTCTTTGGTTGCTTAAGTCAGGTGACACCTGTCTCTCCTAATCTATGTAAGACTGCTAAACTAGGGCCTTCTAAACTGAGGCCTACCAAAAGGCCTAACTAAAACTACTACAACACTGTAATTAGATTCTACCTACAGAGAGGTGTCTTAAAAACTATTTTGCAAAAGCTTATGTATAGTAAGAAATACAGTTTCTCTCTTGGTCATTTGGGACAGAAATGTGATTATTGTTCATGCAGCCTGGAGGTCCAGAGAGTTCCTTGCATTCTTATTTCCTTTATTGGTTTGGTTAGGGGTTTCTTTATGATATATTTTATACAAATAACTAATCTAAGAGTCATTGTCCTGCCATGCAGAGCTACAGCTACATTTAATATCTATATGATTATTTCCCCCTCACAGCTTCCCCCAAAACCCTATGGAAAAAACCCAAAACGCTGCTGTAGCTAGCAAAATCTTAATTCATATATATTTGTTTTATGCATAGATTATCACTATTGGATAAACACAGCATTTGAGGGTACTGGTAATGATTAATCCAAATCATACTGTAAGGTCTGGCTTTGTTTTTTCTTATTTATTTTGCTTTAGTGGGCCAGGACTGTATGTGGATATAATTAAAAGTGGAGACTCATAGAATCATCAAATGGTTTGGGTTGAAAGGGACCTTAAAGACCTTAGTTTTAACTCCCTTATATCAAAGAACTACTTTTTCAACCACGTTTTAAAAATAATATATTTAACTATCAAGCTGTCAAACAATTAATTTTTGGGTGGTTGTTCATCTGTTTTTGTTAAAGAAAAAGGAATCTCAGGAATTCCTTGGTGTTGGGTATTAGCTCTGAGGTGGGGGAATGGAATACGACCTCATATTAGTTCAGTAGGATGGTAATACCTTACATGAAACTCTTAGTAACATTAGCTATTGTGTTTTTATTTCCCCCCACAACCCAGAGAACAAATTTGGTTGGAATGAATAGTGCCGATTTTCCCTCTGGGGACCCTGGAATGTACCAGTTGGATGTTACTCTAAGAAGAGAACAAAACCTAGCCGCTCAGGACCGTGGTGGTAAGTGTGCTGTTAAACACTACCTTAATGATTGCACAACTACATGTTCATTGTGTAAAATTACAATTAAGATTTGTCTTATAAGTCTGTTAGTTTAACTCTGCCTAAAACTTTGTACAAGTTCTTTGACTTAAGAGCGTGAAGTGAAAAGACCTAGCCCCACACAGGTGGAGTAATAAAACTTAGCTAATATTGACTTAATGCTTCTAGACAATTTTTCTCCCTTTCTGAATATTTCAAATGAAGAAAGGTGCATTAGATTTATTTTAACCATTTAGCTTTGTTCTTTCTTGCTCACACATGTGCCACCTTGCTGTTTATGTTTTTCCTTCCCTGCTTAACTGTTAAACCCCGGAGTTGTGTTTAAAAACAGAAAAGTAAAACCCCTGTATTGGTTGTGTCCAGGCTTTGCCTGTTGACCAGTGTGCCGATCTCATATTGGCATTTTTCAGTCTACTGTCAGAAGTGTACTGCACACATAGTTCACATGAAGAAAGGATCCCTAAAAGTGTTTTTGTTGCATACAACTCAGTGTCTTTGTCCATACAACTGTAGCTCATATTTAAAATTAGGTAAATCAGTAATCCACTTTCTGAACAGTGATGTAAGCATGATAAATCTAGCTAACAGTGTATTTTGGATTAGCTGTAGTACATTTTCTGTGAGAGAGAAGAATCCATATATTGCGCAGGACCTTTTCATACTTACATGATAAAGCTATATGACTGCTTTCAGATCGCAGATATGGCAGCAGAAACCTAAAAGGCTGTTTACACTAATAGGAAATTACTCCACTGATATTTATGTCACTGAAATCAAAATTTTAATACACTCAGTGTTATAAGAATAAACTTTTCCTGCTCTAGATATATTGATATTTTGTCAAGCTTTGCTTAATATTCATTAAACACGGATACTCAAATGTTTTTGTTGCATTGCATGAGCTAGAGAGACTTCCCCAGTTTCTGAATTATGCTTTGAAATTGTCACATCCATTATTCATATTATTTAAAAATAGACAAAAATGGAATGTAAACATGATTCTTATGCAAGGGAGACATATGTAATTTTGTCTCCCACAATAACGGAGTCTAGGTCTAGAGTAAACAAAGAAAAAGAGATCTGATCCCGAGGTGGAATCTCTCACTGTCAGAAGTGAATACCAGGTTCTGTATAAAATGCCAAGTGCTTTAAAAGGCAATTTCAGAAAGCTACTGCTTTAGCATCAAGGAAGCCTGCAAAAGCTAACTGGGAGGCAACATGGTGGTATTTTTTCAGTACTTATTAGTCCTAGAGTTCATACACAAGGGCTACAGTGCATGGTCTTCTCCCACCCTGTTTCAGAGCCAATAATTTGCTTTGGATGGTATATACTTACAACCTCCCAGAAGCCTGAGCAAGTGTTAGTTCTCCTTTTGAAAAGGTACAGGGGAAGGTTGTTGGGCTCTGGAATCACAGAATAGTCTCATAACTTGAATTCTTACCAAAAAAGCAAGATACATGGATTATTTTTTGCTCTCTTTCTGAATTTTTTCTTCTCCCTGAAACAGCTCAGCAGTCCCATCTTAACCAATCAAGGGAATGTTTTACCAAGCTTGTCAGGAAGGAGAGTGTGCGTTGCACCTTAGTGAAGTATAGAATTTCCTTCAGACCCAGTGGGAACTACAGGTGTGTTCCCACCTGCATTGGCCAGCTTTAAGATCTCAGTTGGGTTTGGGCTTCTAGCAATGAGCTTTTGTTTCTTAAGGGCAAAATACAGAAACTGCATTTTGTACTGGGATATCAAATCAGGACCCATCCACTTTTGACTCAATGTCCTGGCAGCTATCCAGCGTTTCCCTTCCTTTTCTTATGCAGCTCCCTGGAGTGAGATTTAGGAGCACTTGCAGCATCTGAATTGAGGAGACTTTACAGGCATTAGTCAGGCACTTAGTGGATTCAGATAGCAGCTCAATAGGAAGTGCATGGAAAGAGGCTTGATTTGCGTAGTTGGTTTTGTCTAAATAATTTCTTGAGTATAATAGTAGCTCTTCTTTATTTATGGCTGAATATATCACTGTGGTAATCTGGTGGTGTTTCACTAAGAAACTGACAGGTAGAAGTCATTTCTTACTGGAAGTTTATGTGGCTGCAGAGGCTATTCAGTGAGTTCACAAAAGAATAAAACGCAAAAGGCTTTGAAATCTGAAGGTCTCTGCTGCAAGTTCTTGATGCCTGAGAGGGCATTGAAAGGATATTTACCTGTCATCTTGGTTTTTTATTAGTGTCTGCTTATGGCCCTGATGGAGACAAAGCACTGAACTACTAGGACCTTTGGTCTAGGCCAGTATCTGTGTTTCTGTGGCACTGCCAGCGTGCTGCAGCAGTGCTTACAGCAGGGGTTACAACACAGAAAGTGATTAGAGGGCAGTCTGTGGAAGGCACTGTGTAAGAATATATATCCAAATTCTAAATGGATCTACTGAGACAGGTGTGATATATATTAAGACATCTTAGAAGATTTATCCCAGGACTGTCTCAAAGGAGTCTTATACTATAAGTCTGTAACATTGCGTAACACTCCATTGTTCCACATTCTTTCTCAGATCCTCCAGTTAAAGTCTGATATTAGAATTTTTCCCAAGTAGTGTGAATTTCACTCTAGAATAGTACTTGAACTTGACTTTCAGTTTTGTTTTAGCTTTTTGTTCTTCAGTTTTTGAACTGCAATTTGATGTCACTTTTTAGAAACTTGCATATTGCAGTCTCGGAATTCAAAGTTGAATTCTCATTTGTGAATATTCTGCTCAATTTTTTCCCCCCAAATTTATAAAAAGAGATACTACAACATTTTCAGAGGAATAGGGGGAAGATTAAAGGCATATTTATGTGGCTAGAAATATCATGACTATTCATTGATAAATGGCAGCACCGATAGTCATAACAAAAGGGGAACAAATGTTCTTCATGAGAAGGCCAACATCTTGCTGTTGTCTTCTCAAAGGACTAAATATCCTTTGTTATAACAGGCAGTATTAAGTTAAGGAAACTTCCCAGTCCAACCATCGAGAAGCCGCTCTGGCAGTCACACTCCCACCGCCTGAACTGGGAACGAGGCCTCTTCACAGCTACGTACCCCATACTCACACAGTCAGACCAGGTTTCCTTACCAGCTCGAGTCCAGGTTTCCCATAGCAGAGTATCAGACATCCTGATCTTTGAAGTTATTTAATCTCAGTGCAATAAGTAAGTAACAAAATCATAGCTTGAGCTGAGTGCCTGCAATGAGAGAGGACCCCAAACAAAGGAAACACTGGACTTATATATCCTTACGGTCCAAAAATGTGTAGGTCCTTTGCTCCTGCTGTCTCTGAGTGTCTGGTCCTGAAGGCCTTTGTTGTGCAAAGCATCAGCATTTCATGGCCTACTTATACTGCAGCTGCACACTGAGCTACCTGTGAATGTATTCCTCAACAATTAATGCTCTGTTGTGTGCAGTATGACAGAAGGAAATGTAATTAATTTTAACTCTTCTTCACAGGAATCCTGGTCTTCAGTCTGATCAAGCTTTCCTTCCAAATACCCTGCAGCTGTGGTATCATAACTTCATCTCAGCTTATGTAATGAAAGAGTTTATATTTTAGCTTCTGGAAAAATTCCATAGTAGTTTATAACACACTATCGTGGTTTAACCCTAGCCAGCAACCAAGCACCATACAGCCACTTGTTCCCTTCCTCATCCCTCAGAATTCAGGGCTTCTAAAGTTTTAGCTAGCTTTTCATCTTGGGCATGGCACTCCAGGGTTACATTTGAAAGTTTCACACATTTTAATGGAGTAACCACTAGGATGCTTTTCTGTGCCATCTCTCTAGCATTTTCATCTGCTAGTCGGTTCCCAACATTAGGTGATGTGTTTCCAAACTGATGAACTTTACAATGCATAATAGCCACTTTGATTGGTAACTGAACAATTTTTTGTTTCATTGTTTAATGATGTCTCCATACTTGACAGGAGAAACTTGTGCTGAAAGAAGCCCTCTTTCTTTCCCGATAGGTCCATAGGCATGTACTACTCCAAATGTAATTAGAGTCAGTCCAGTTGACCTTCTTACCTTCAGAGAATTCTAGGGTTTGCTGCAGAGTGATGAGCTCAGCTTTGTGTGCAGAGGTGTTAACAGGTAATGGGTTAGCTTCGATTAGCTCTGTTTGAGTTACTGCTGCATACCTAGATTTCCATTCTCCTCACAAAACTGCTCCAATCTGTGAACAGTTCTGAGTCTGGATCTTCTATTGGAGTGTCGTCTTCCCTGCTGGAGTCAACCTGCTCAATAGTTAGGAGACAGGCATGTTGTAGGGCCTCTTGGTGCTCTGGTACAGATTCAAGGAACACAGCTGTGTTCAAGGCAATAGTCGTTTTCAGTTTCACATTGGCCTGTTTCAGCAAGACAACTTGATACTCATGCATTTTATTTGGGGACATCCAGTAACTCCCCTTTTATTGTAGGACATGAACAGTTATTTCCTGGCCTATGGTCGGTTTCCAGAATTCATGTATTAAAAGGACAGTTGCTGCTACAGCTCTTAAGTCAGGTGGGCCATCCCTTATTTACATTGTTCAGTTGTTTGGAAAATTATCCCATAGCCCTTCTCCATGCCCTCAATCTCTGAGCTAGTACTCGTAATGCAAGGTATAAGCATTACGCACAAACAGTTCAAAAGTTTTGGCCAAGTCAGGTAATCCCAATGCAGTAGCTGACACGAGAGCACTTTACAAGTCTCTGCCACCTGTCTGGCATTCTGGAGTACATTGTAGTATCTCTTTAGGGTTTCTCAGGGCCTCATATAAAGCTCTATCAGCAGACCATTATTCAGAATCCGTGGCTGATACTAATGAACTATTCCTAAATATGTTCTTAATTCACATACAGACCTCAGCTCTGGACTTTGGCAAATCATCTCTGTTTTTTCAATTCTGGGTCTTTGTAGTCCCTTAGAAATTGTGAATTCCAGATACATATCTTATTTTCTAACTATTTGGGCCTTCTTCTTGGATACCTTGTAACCAGCTTGTCCCAAAACGTTTAGTAAAATTATAGTCATTTCAATACATCCACTTTGGATTCATTATAGCTATTGGTATCACCTACAAGCTGCAGCCAATGTGATTTCTTCATTTTCCTTTTTTCATGCTTCCAATTCTTTTGCCAGCTGGTTCCCAAACAAAGTGGGGCTATTTTTGAACCCTGGTGGGAGGACAGTCCATGTTGATTCAGTTTTATGTCCTATCTAGTGACTTTTCCATTCAAAGCAAACAGAGATTGACTTTCTCTTTCAAGGGATGTGTAGAGGAAAGCATCTTGAAGATCCAAAACTCATCAGATCCTTAATTGTGGCTAGAATTATACAAGGATTTGTTACTACTAAGTGTATTGCACTATTTTATTAATAGCTCTTGTACTACTCTGTATGCATAATGAATATGTGGCATTTTTACTGGTAAGATGGGAATACTATATTCTGACTCACATTGCTGCAGTAAACATGTTGCACACATTTAGTAATTAATTCCTCTGACCCTTGTCTATCTCCTAATTTCAAAGGATATTGTTTCTGCCATACCAATCTGATGTCTGGTTTCAGCTTGATTCTGTCTGGCTCTGCTGCTTTTGACCTCCGTGGAATTCCAGGGTAACAGTTTTTTCCACCTCCTCTGGGATATCCTTTGTTGTGTTTGGTTCTGTAACAGCATAAAATCCTGTGTCAACAGCTTTTCACTATAAAAAATTAGATACTTGTATTTGTTAATTTTCAAACATTGTCTCTTTCTAACAAAGGCATTGGGCATTCAGGCATATATAGAAATTGATGTGTTGACCACTGTTTCCCTATCTGGAATTTTTAAAGGTTGGAAAAAATGGCAAATTATTGCTTTTCCCTGTTGCACAGTGGCATTTACAGTATTTTAGCTCACAGCTCTTTTGCACGTATTGAAAAATAATAAACTGCCCTTTATCCACCACAAAAATACCAGTTCATTCCCCAGCATCAAAGAGTCAGCTGGAAATGCCTCCCCCTTGTTCTCTATCTAATTTATTGTTAATTCTTTATCTGCTGGTTTCTGCAAAATGTCCCTGGGAGTTCATTCCAGATGTCCAACATCTTTCTTAGACTTTGTTAATGGAAGCAGATCAAAGTTAGTTTAACGAAACTTACACTCTTAGTACTTTTCCCATGCTATATTCTTACATAACTATCTTATAACAATTTTTCCTATATGCTGGTTAAAAGTGATATAGTGCCTAACACAGCTTATGATTAATTAAAACTATATGTCAAAACGAAGTATTAGAAAAGTTGTATTATTTTCCACAGTAGTTCCGCTTTGTTCAAAGGGTAAAAATACTGTAGAGGAATATGGAGGCTCTTGTGTCATCCTTTCCATCTCACTAGCAGTCTCAAGCTCATTACTCATTCTTGTACTTACATTCACACTTGTGTTCACTGTTGAATTTTGTGCAGCTACCAGTTTATCACACAGATTGCATTAAGGAAAAAGCCTGTTCAGCAAATGGCCTGTTATGAAGCCTCATGAACCAGTTAAGAAAACATATATAATTTTATGGGGAATTCATATTCTTTTTATCCGATACAACCTGGATGCTGGCCAAGTTTGTCATCATTGTAGTTCCACTCTATTAACAGCTGTGGTTCCTTCCAAAAAGTAGTTAAGTATGCCTGTCAGCAAATATCTCCAGAAAAATATTTTTAGTATTCCTTCTGTGTGCTTATCAGATCTAATCTATGTCCTGAATTTGCAAAGTGAAATGCATTTTAGGAGATACCTGCAAAAAGAGAGAGGAATGTTAGACCTTGATGTTAGTGCTGGAGTTGGACCTGCAGGACCAAAGGAGAGCTTACTTAACCCAGTCAGGTTAGAGTGAGTGCAATAATGTATAGATTCTCTCCTGGACACTGGCAACATTTTTGAGTGAATTAAGCCAGTGTTTCCTAGGAATAGAGAGATTGCCACCCTGTGCCACGAGTCCTTACTCTCTTTACACAGGTAATGTTAGGGCTTCAGCAAGAGAGCAGTCTCTCACAATTTGGTTTTTTTTTGGAGAGAAGGTTTTCTGCTGTTTAAATCAATTCTTACATACATGCACATAGACACAAAGAAGTATGTACAAACGTATGCAAAGCGAAAAATTCCCCTTAAGTGAAATAGGTTAGGTGCCTTGGCATTTTTCAAAGGCTAGAGGACTGAGCCTTGAGAATTACGGGAATTATCACCTGTCCAAACTGTAGGCTATCAGCTTCTCTGAGGAGGATGTTGTGGGAAACATTATTAACGACTTTACTGAGGTCCAGGTAGAGAACATCCACAGCTTGTCACTCATTCACTAGGTGGGTAACCTGGTTCTAAAAGGAGATCAGGTTGATCAAGCAGGACCTGTCTTTCCTAAACCCCTGCTGGCTGGGCCTGATCCCTTGATTGTTCCATATGAGTCATGTGATCACACACAAGTTAATCTGTTCCATAACCTTCCCAGGCACTGAGGTCAGGTTGACAGGCCTGAAGTTCCCTGGATCCTGCTTCCAGCCCCTCCTGTGGATGTGCATCATACTGGCCAGGACAGATCATGGAGAGCTCCCTCAGTATCCTTGGATGAATCCCATCTGTCCCACAGACTTAAAACTATCAAAATGGCTCAGCAATTCATTAACTACTTCCTTCTGGATTACATGAGGTTTATTCTGCTTCGTGTCCCTGCCTACAAACTCAAGGACTGGTTTCCCTGAGGATAACTGGTGTTGCTATTAAAGACTGAGGTGAAGAAGGAATTAAGTACCTCAGCCTTTTCCTCATCCTTGGTGACAATGTTGCCCCTCACATCGAATAAAGGATGGAGATTTTCCTTGACCCTCCTTTTACTGTTAACCTATTTTTAAAAACGCTTATTATCTTTCACAGCAGTATCTAGATTGAGTTGTAGCTGAGCTTTTGCCTTTCTAATTTTTTCTCTACATGACCTAGCAACATCTTTGTACTGTTCCTGAAATGCCTGCCCTTTCTTCCGAAGGTCGTAACACCTCTTTTTTTCCCAAGTTCCAGCAAAAGCTCCCTGTTTAGCTAAAGTAAACAATATTTAATAGCGGAGGAATAAGGACACCACACACAGACCAATGTGATCGAGCGAATCCCATTTATTACACACAGCACACAGTTTATATAGGGTTAAGGCTATGTTCTATTGGCTAAATTGAACCTCACACCATCTAACTGCAATCTCTTGGTTATAATCCATATCTCACAAGTCCAGTGTTTTGGTGAACTCATCCTGACTGTTTTCAGGTAAACCTCCAGAGTCCTGTGGGAAGTTTGGAGAGTTCTCATGAGAAACTTCTGGGGAGTAACTGAGAGCTCCGCAGGAGTGATTTCCTCCCTATCACTCAGCAGCAGCTGTGGCCCTGTTTATTCTTAGCTGGCAGCTCTTTCAATCCCACAGGGTCCATATAGATCTGAATTGTTCACATTTCATTTCTCAGTACCAACATTTAGCCAGGCCCATCTTCTTCCCTGAGAGCTCGTCTTTCAGTAGAGAGGGACATCCTACTCCTGCATCTTTATGATTCCTTCTTAAAGTATGTCCAGCCTTCCTGGACCACTTTGTTTCCCAGATATTCTCTGAACCAATATCATGAACAAGCTAAAGTCCACCCTCTGGATGTCTAAGATGGAGGTTTTGTTGATCCCCTTCCATTACCATGAATCGAAAACACTATCACTATGCCCAAGGTGGATTCTGACCACCTAATATCCCACCAGTCCTTCTCTGTTCATAAACAGCAGGTCTACCGGGGCCTTACCCCAGTAGCCTCACTTACCAGCCACAAAAGGAAGTTGTCTTGCACATGCTCCAGGAACCTCTTGGACTGCCTTTACTCTGCTGTGTTTTCTGCAGACAGCTGTCAAGTTGAAGTCCTCCACAGGAACAACTTCTGGTGATCATGAAATGTCAGCCAGCCATTCAGAGAATACTTCACCTGCTTCTTCATCCTGGTTGGGTAGTCTATAACAGACTCCCAACAGAATGTCTGCCTTGTTAGCCTTCCCCCTGATTCTTACCCATAGACATCCACCTTATCATCACTATCCTTGAGCTCTACACAGTCAAAACACTCCCTTAATGTAGAGACCCACCCCACAGTCTGATCTTCCTCTTCTGTCCCTTCTGAAATGCTTCTAACCATCCATTGCACTCCAGTCATGCAGTCATTGTACAATGTTTCTGTGATGGTGACTATGTCATAGCTTTCCTGCTGCACAATGGCTTCCAGCTCCCTTTGTTTGTTGCCCCTGCTATGTGCAGTGGTATAGAGGCATTTCAGATGGGCTATCAATTTCACTCCCAACACTGGCATGCTACCCCTAGGCTTATCTCTAGTGAGCCTGGTCTTATCCCTTTCTGCCTACAAACCTAGTTTAAAGGCATCTCAGTTCAACCTGTCCTACACACGAGCTAATATCCTTTTCTCCCTTTTAGATGTTCCAGGGCTGTAAGGGGATGACTGAAATTGCCATCTCCTGTCTTTCAAGTCAGTGCCACTCTCACCTTAGCCATGCAATAGTTCCTAGTACAATCAAGGGGGGGGGGTTCATTGCCAAACTCCTTACACAAAGGCCAAGGCCTAATGGGATTCCTGATGTTGTAGAGTGGTCCTGAGGAGCATGGGGATGGGTGTAATGTGAAGAATATTCAAAATATTCTTCACATTACACAGAATTAATTCAAATACCTGATCCCTGTCTTCAAAATCACCACCACTAAATAACCAAGGAACAAGTTAATTGTGCTAGACAAAAAATTTTTATGCCACAGAAACTGTGCCCAAGTAATGACAGATGGAAATTACTGTCAACTGGTCACATGTGACACCATGGTTTGCCACTGCTATAGCTTTTTTAAAGGGAGATGTAACTTTAGGTAAAAAATGCTGACATCTTCTGACTGGATGAAATAATGCAAAGTGCTCTGATCATACCCCTCTTATCTATGTTTAGAAGAATGTTTTGCAATTTTAAGAAAAGTGAGTGATTGTATTTCCCAGTGGATACAAATGCAAACTTGTAAAATATGCCAGGCTTGTGAAAAGTCTTAAAAGTTTAAAAAAAAAAGCCTTATCATTTTACTGCTGTTCATGAAGATGCAACTGTTATGCCATAGTTATTTTTTATTTTAAGGTCATCATGGCTAGGCTTTGCAAACGAAGATTTGGGAAGGGCACTACCCATGCTTGCTGCAAGCATGCTGGTGGCTAAAAAGGCCAAAACGGGATAGGCAGGTCCGGTCATAAAAGGCACAATGGAACGTCTCTTTTGGTGATATTGGTGAGGAACAGTTCTTCCTGTGTTGTCTTTTCTCATCGAGACTTACTCTGCGTGCATACTCAAAAGAAGCAGCAGCGTTGTGAATGGTGTGTCTCCGTGAATCCCAATTGGAGGCCAGAGTGGACCATTGATGGCAGTCAATATGGCCAAGGCTGAGGTGTTGTTTCAGGGAGTCCTTGTATCTCTTCTTCGGGGCTCCTCTCTTGTGGCAGCTGCTGGTGAGTTCACCACAGAGCACAATCTTCGGGAGGCGGTGATCCTCCATCCTGGAGACGTGCCCTGCCCAGCGCAGCTGCGTTCTCATCAGCATGGCCTTGATACTGCTGACCCCTGCCTGTTCAAGAACAGACACATTGGTCACGTAATCAGACCAGTGATGTTTAGGATTGAACTGAGGCAGCGCTGATGGAAGCATTGGAGAAGCCGCAAGTGGTGGTGATAGATGACCCAGGATTCAGACCCATATAAGAGAGTAGACAGAACTCAGACTCTGTAGACACTGATCTTTGTACTTTTCTTCAGATGTTTATTGGACCAGACTCTTTTATGGAGTTTTCCAAAGGCTCTGTATGCCTTTGCTACTCTGTTGTCTATCACTTTGTCGATCTTACCGTCTGAGGAAATGATATTTCCCAGATAGGTGAACTGATGGACTGACTTAAGCTCTGATTTGTCTATGGTGATGTGCGGATGATGGAAGACTTCCTGAGGTGCAGGTTGGTAGAGAACTTCTGTCTTCTTCAAGCTGACTTCCAGCCCAAAAAGCTCAGGAGCCTCTGCAAAGCAGGATGTTAGGCGCTGCAGAGCTGCTTCTGTGTGAGCAACAAGGGAGGCATCATCAGCAAAAAGCAGGTCACGGACAAGGTGATTCAGGGTCTTGGTGTGGGCCTTCAGTCGCCTTAGGTTGAAGAGGCTTCCATCGGTACGATATGAGATGTAGATGCCGTTTTCTTCATCGAGGTTTGCTGTGGCTCTTTGGAGCATCATGCTGAAGAAGATTGTGAATAGAGTTGGTACAAGAACGCAACCTTGTTTCACACCGTTGGTTATTGGAAAGGGCTCAGAGAGTGCATCGCCATATCTGACTTGTCCACGCTGATCCTCATGTAGCAGGATGATCATTTGAGGAACTTGGGGGGGACATCCTAAACGTTCCAAGATCTGCCACAGGCCTATTCTGCTTACAGTGTCAAAAGCTTTAGTGAGGTCAATGAAGGTTACATAGAGACCTTTGTTCTGCTCCCTACACTTCTCTTGCAGTTGTCTGAGAACAAATACCATGTCTGTGGTGCTCCTATTGGCTCTGAAACCATACTGGCTTTCAGGTAGAAGTTCTTCTGCAATAGTGGGTACTAATCTTATCAGAAGTATTCTTGCAAGGGTTTTACCAGTAATGGAGAGCAAAGTAATACCTCGGTAATTTGAGCAGTCCTATTTTTCTCCTTTCTTCTTGTACAGGGTGATAATCACTGTGTCACAGTGCCACAGAGATCTGATGGTAGTTCCCCTGGGGAACACCCAGCAATGCACAACAAGCTCGTGGAATTTGGCATGGAGTGCTTGACCTCCATGCTTCCAGATTTCGGGTGGAATTCCATCAACCCCAGCTGCCTTGCCAGTCTTCACCTGTTGTATGACCTTAAGTGTCTCTCCCATAGTAGAGGCTGCATCCAATTCATTTTTCACTGGTTGTTGTGCCATGTGCTGAATTGCTGAGCCTTGTACTACATGGCTGGCACTGAAGAGAGTCTGAAAATGTTCAGACCATCGGTTCAGGATGGAGGTTTTATCTGTGAGAAGCATTTGACCATCTGCACTGAGTAGGGGGCTTTGAACTGGGTGTGTGTGTCCATACACTGCTTTCAGGGCCTCATGGAATCCTCTTTGGTCACCCAAATCTGTGCATAGTTGTGTCTTTTCTGCTAGGTTGAGCCACCATTTGTTCTGGATGTCTCAAAGTTTCTGTTGGAGCTTACTGCATGCAAGACGAAAGGCAGCTTTTTTCCCATGGCGAGATGGCTGAGCAAGGTGTGCTTGGTGTGCAGTTCTCTTCTTCTTCAACAATTCCTGGATCTCTTGATTGTTTTCATCAAAACAGTCTTTGTTTTTCTTGGAGGAGAACCCTAGGGACTCTTCAGAGGACTGCAGGATGCAATTTTTAATATGTTGCCAAAGCACGTCAGGAGAGGGATCTATGGGATTATCTGTAAGTCTAGTTTGAAGGTTTACCTGGAAGCTGTCTCTCACTGTGGCTGTTTGAAGATTGCTGACTTGGAGCCTCCTCCTTTGAATGCCGCCTCTCTTAGGTTTGGGCTTGAGTTGGAGGTTAAGTTTGCAGCGCACAAGGCAGTGGTCTGTTTGACATTCTGCACTAGGCATCACTCGGATATGACAGACATCGCTGACATTTCTCTGTTGCACTAAGATATAGTCAATGAGGTGCCAGTGCTTGGATCGAGGATGCATCCAGGTTGTCTTCAGGCTGTCTTTCTGTTGAAAGATAGTGTTGGTGATGGTGAACTGCCATTCTGCACAAAACTCTAGCAGGAGGCATCCGTTGTCGTTGCAGTTTCCAACGCCATGCTTGCCTAGGACTCCTTTCCAGGCTTCAGAATTCTTACCTACTCTATCATTGAGGTCACTGAGGATTATGATCTTATCATCTTCAGGAGCCTTTTGGGTGAGGCGGCGCAAGTCAGTGTAGAATCTGTCTTTTTCCGCTGGGTCAGCTTGGAGAGTTGAGGCATAAACGCTAAAAAGAACAACATGTTGCTTGTTGTGTAGAGGGAGCCATAAGGACATAATGCGGAACCCTTCAAGCCTGCGCAATGGATTTTTTAGGTGAGGCACAGCGTGCGCAGAACTGGCCCCACCCTTTACTCCTAAGGTTCATCTGCCACGGCCTAGCGAGCTTGGATGGTGACAGTGAATACCTCAGGACATAGGTTTGGTTAGAGTATCCTTCTCTGAGATGGATGGCCTTACAGGGCTAAGCGAGCTCCATCTGCCTGGGTTTGGGGTTGGAGTTGTCCTTCTCCTAGGACGGTTGCCAGACGGCTAGTGAGCCCATCCTGCCCGTGGACACACTTTGTCTGACCCTTCTGGCATGGGAGACCCTACTGGTGGCACAAAACCACCGCCAGCATAGCTCTCAACCTCATGAGGGCATGCAAGCTTCTCCCCCACGACAAGGGGGTGTCCCTGGAGAAGTATTTTAAGGTAGTCTTTGATCAATTGGTCTAACATGTGCTCCTGAATGACTAGTCTCTGTGCCCACCAGAGAGTCCTCCTTTCACAATTTTTTTCTTGTGACACTACACCCACATCCCATGCATTCTCTTTTCATGCCATTTTTAACATTTTTCTTTCAGTATCCTTCAGAGTTGTCTTTTTGGTCACAGGTAGTTGTTACTCAATTGTATCAGGGGGCTTAGACCTGTGCTCTCTGACAAGTAGGTGATTGCTGCAAGAAACATGTTGTGGACCTTATGGCCTGACTTTAGAGTTGATTTTCATACTGTGAGTGTTGTAGGAAGTGAGTCTGGACACAACAGAGTCAATGGAGAGTTACAATAGTGGTGTCAGTGGACCATGTGCCTTTTCAAAGACACAAGATAGTTAGATTAATATTTTACAGTAGTAATTTCAACTATATGAGCTAATTTGTGTGGTTCTATTAAGATAATATCCTAGCCTTAATAAAGACATTGTTCTGTTAAGTAAAACCAAAACTAAGGTAGCCAGTATTTCATGTGTGACTTTGAGAATGGATTGCAAACAACAGAAAGTGATGCAAACACCCATTTGATGTTGAGTCAATTACCTGAGTAATAACACCCTGGAAAATAACAGGTTGTGAGAATACAAAGTTATTTCATCAGATGCTGTTTTCAATTTTACTATCTATAGAAATTAAATTTTGTTCTGTGTGAAGTAATTTAGTCTCCATTCCCTTACTGTAGTACAAAGATATAATTAACAGTATATGTGTCTTTAACAGGAACTAGTGATCCATATGTCAAGTTCAAACTTGGAAGAAAAGAAGTATTTAGAAGTAAAACAGTATACAAGAACCTCAATCCTATGTGGGAAGAAAAAGCCTACATTCTTATAGATAACCCAAGAGAACCATTGTATATAAAGGTAAGACACTATCTTATATGCCAGACAATTAAAACAGAAGAGTTATTGAAAGATTTTAATTTTGTGATTTTTGTATACTGAAAAATTTGTTATACAATAGTGCATTTCTAAAGCCTATTTAGAGTGAAAATTATTTAAATTACACCTGCAGAAAGATGATGTCAATGTTTTAAAAAGTGGAATTTTTTTCATGTCAGGCACATCATTGTTTTGTATTTCTTTAGTGTGATTTTAGCAAGAGAACACAGAAAGGAAACTGATTTATGGTGATGGGATGCCATTTATTTATGGAAATACTGCATAATTCTGATATGAAACGTAACCTGTCCTATTAGAACCATTCTCTGTTGAGGTCAGTTTGAGAATTTATCAAGATTTATGCCTGATTTTCCTAAGTTTTCTAATTTTTCTGTTGGTACTAAACACAGTGGGTTTGTTTCTATATTAATCTGTATCTCTGAAATTTTTTTTTGTATTTTAACTGCCCTTAGTATGTCATAGGGAGGATGCTTTTGTCATATAAGCAACACCTTATTACTCTGGAATAACAGATAGCTTGAGTTTAAATCAAAAAAAGCCCAGAGTGATAAGCAGCAGTGCCACTAGTACTTAGCTCTCTGCACGGAATGGGAACTAGAAAAGCTGTGATCATTGTTTTATACCCACAGAACAGAAAGTTACTTTTCTGGCCCCAGTAGTTTGTGGTGATCTATATCCAAAACTGATCCTTAATTGTGTACAGCAAAGTAGATAAAAATCAAGTTCTAAAAACTGTTATCAGAAAAACTGTAGTCTTAGGATTCGAAGTAGTTAAACCTTTGAATGGATATGAAATTTGGTGGTGTTTGGATCAATATCAGTTCTAATCTAAAATTTGTGACAGATTTTTTAACAGAAATATCAGTGAGAGAAGGAGATGCAAAAAAGGACACTTGTGCCAAGTACCAACCCTGCAATAGGGTAACAAGGTGTGTGTGCAATTTTTTCTTCCCTAGAAAAAGTGTGTCAAGTGGTATAATGTTTATCATGGTTGTATTCTGAACAGTTAAAGGCCACCCTGACACCCAATCCCATCTGATCTCAGAAGCTAAGCAGGTTCAACCCCGGTTAGTACTTGGATGGGAGACACCTCCAGGGAATATCGGGGGCTGTAGGTTCTAGTCCTGAGGAATTCACTGTCACTGTCTAAGCTCACTTGGCCGTGACAGATGAGCCTTAGGAGCTAAAGAGTGGGGCCAGTTTTGCGCATGCTGTGCCTCATCTAAAAAATCCACAGTTCAGGCTGGAAGGGTACACCTACATGGGTAGAGTACTTCCCAAATCTTTGTTTGCAAAACCTAACCATGATTCTGAACATACTGTGAGAAATATTTCAGGTTTTATAGCTGGTTCAGATACTCTTAGACATGACTGGAAATAATGACTCTTAGCTGGAAATAATTATTTGGTGTTTTCCCCTTGGTAATTTGTAGAAGGAGAAAGGGAGAAAATAATTCATCTTTGCACCATGAACTGAGATTTCGTAATTTGTTTTCTTTTCCCATTAGAATGAATAATAGACATACAAAATGTGAGGGTACATACTCCGGTAGATCAATGCATGTGAGGGGCTTGTGGTCCCATACTTGCATTCAACACTTTGAGTTCTGCAGCAATGTTGCAGCTTTTGGGCCACAGGATTTCTGTTACTGCTGTCTTAAAACTGTTCATATATTAAGGTGTTTGTGGAAGATGAACTGTCTTGCCTCCTGGAAAAGAAATTCTGTAATACAATAGTTGGAGTATTTGCATTAATATTGAAGAACTTGAACTTAGTCCTGTCCTAGCTCAGTTAAATGTTCTCCTGACAAGGTGTCACAACTCTCACTCTTACTTAGCTGAAGGTATATTCTAGTCCTCAGAAATCCTCAGGACAATGTTTACCAAAAAAAAAATTAATTTACCTTGAAAGTTGATTTTGATAATTGATATTTCCCCCCTTGTCCTAGTTTAAAGGAAACCAAGGTGTCTAGCAAGACTAGAGGAGGGGACTCCTCCTCAATAACCACTTTACCCCTCATTAAATTTAAAAGAACTTTAATTTGAAAATTTATAGAAAGAAGAATAACTGCTCTTAACTACTGTATATAGATATATAACTTTAAACAGACCAGAGCAAACTACCCCACTATACCAGAACAACTTCAAAACAGGAATCTCTTCCTGTTGCCATTGTATTTCTTGACAGCAGGTGGCAGTGTCACACCTGGGCTGGCTGCAAAGTCAGTTTCCCAGTCTTTTCTCAGCGAAGTAGAGACAGGAGGCAGGAAGAGGTGCCGGCCTTTGATGACTAACATGGTAATGGCAGTCATACAGGACAGGATGGAACCTTCTCTGTGAGGAAAAGTAGACTTTCTCCTTGTCCTTTGTTCAAAGAAGGAAGTGCTGGGAGTTGGGGTGGTGGTGGCTCTTAGCAAACCCCCTGCAGCTGAACTCAGTCCTGAGTAAGTCTGCAGCTCATCCAAAAGCAGCCATGACATTCACTCTCTCTCTCTCTCTCTCTTTCTCTCTGAAGCTCAGGGCACACAAAGTTGGAGGGGGAAAGGGGGGAATAGCAGAGTCAGAAGGAGCATCCTCCAAGGCGCAGTCTCGCCAGCTCAGCAAAACAGTGGCTTCTGGTCACTGCAGGTGCCCAAAACAAAGTGAACTCCAGCACCAGGAAAAAACTCTCTCCCTCCCACCTACCGCCCTGCCATTAAGCTGGAATCTAGAGTCATCAACCACACTTCTGTTCTTGGTCTTGGCCCTTCAGCTCCCAAAACCTTTGTGTTGGTAGGGAGAGAAAAATTCACTGAAGGACCCCCACACACCTTTTTTTATTTTGAACCTTTAACACCCCTTTTTTTTCAGTTTGTGTCACATCTTTTCTTTGTTGTCATACACATTTTTTATTTTCCTGCTAATGCTGTCCTCAGTTTATTTGTTGTTCTTTCTTCTGACTTAGAAATGTGTAACCCATCTCAAAATAATCTGTACCACTCAATGCACTGGCCACAGATTTCTGTCTGGATATCAGTCAATTTGTTCAGATGCTTTCTCTTTAGGTAACAAATTAGCAGGCAGGGTTCTCATAGTAGATTATTGAAAGTCATTGTTTCCTTACACATATCCATTAAGTTTTAATCTTAGACTGTAGTATTTCTAAACCCAGAAACTTACACAACCTTCAAAATGTACAATTACATTATTCTTAATACTGACACAAGTGCTGTAATAACCTGCTTTTCATAACCATATTCTGCCCTCTATTTTGAAGAATTGATAAAGGAATCAATGTATGGCAAATCAGTGATTTTGCTTAACGTAATTATTCTTTTGATCTTCCTTCTTTCAGTGCTAATGTTTACCAGAATGCTTTGCTTTTTATAAAATTAGTATTTTTCACATACATAGTCTAACAGTAGTATTTGCCAGTGTCTCTATGTGATGCAGTCTGACTTTAAAACAAGCAGTTTCAAGCTTGATTTTCTGGCCAGAAAGTTTCAGATTACTTTCAGTTTGTCCTGGTGAGAAACGTGAAGTTATAACTCTGGGAAAGGAGATTTAAGAACCATTCATGAAGTCAGAAAAGCTCAAAGAAATTAGATTTCTAGTACTGAAAAATGCCTCTGTGCATCTTAGGTGGACTATGTCTTCGGACTTCAAGATGACTTCATTGGTTCAGCGGTTTCGTGTAGGGAAAAAGCTCAGCTGTTGTGGTAGTGAGAGGTTTTTCCTTGTGCCAGCCTCACCATCCCTGACGACACCCTGGGTTTCAGCATCCGGATACCTGGATGAATTCTCACAGACATAAAGGTCCACAGTCCAAAGTGGGTTAAAAGAATGTTCAGCATTACTTTATTGAGGGGGGTGAACAGCTTCTATAATGTTTTCTGGGGTACATGTGAACTGGGACAGCTTAGGGATAGGTCAAGAGGTCTGTGCACGAGGCAAGGGTCTCTTTTCATTGGCTGAAAGCCAGCTACCACGACCTGGCCACACGTTGGACAGCCCAACCTCTGGCGACAGGCTGTCGCTGTCTTGGGGTGTTTACCTCCTTCTTCGGGCTACCCCAAGGTCAGGCTGACCTTGCTAGCTTGCTAGGTCCTAACGTGAGGTCGTGCATGTGCAGGGCCTGGGGCCAAGCCTCTCCTACAAATCCCCCACTGTTTTTGTGCACGAACACACGTTAGGTTTGCTGAGTACCTGTTGGTAACCTTATTGCCTTCTTAAGCCTTTGGGGTACAAGACTTTTGAACAGGGTACAGTAACATTTATCAAGTCATAGTACAGTACCTCTTTAGCCAGGTGGAGTAAGTGAGATTGCTAATGTTAGCAACACACAAACTGAGGTATGTAAGGCTTGCTTATTACTAACAACTTACAAACTTACAACCGTTATGTTATGCGCATAAACATGAGCTTTTTCTCACGTGAGTTATGAAGATCCATTTGTGCGATTGTCACTGCACGGCCCACTGTTTCTGTGCCAGGAGACCAAACTAAACAAGGGCTCCTTAGCAATGTCCATTTTGTGGAAAGTGTCCATGATGAGTACAGAGTGGCTTCAATTAGCAAAGAGGCAGCTCCAGTCCAGCTGAGCCAAATTCTCTTATGCAGCCTTTCAAGGTCAGTTCTCAAAACTTCTGCGTGGCCACTGTAGAGTTTACTGAGAGAAAAGCTTTGATTCTCAGTCACTTTAGACACTCCTGGGACTACAGCAATGCTGTCTGGAAACAAAGTGTTAACATGCAAAGAAAATTCACAGAGGCTAAACATGGTTAACACTGTAAGTAGAGCAAATGCTGATGATCTTACACTCTCTAAAAGATGTTCTGCAGCTGAGGGGATAGGTGTTTTTACCTCTGCAGCTCTACTGAGTAGCCAACTTAGCAGTGCAATGAGCTGAAAACTGCTCAAGCTCATTCTTTTTCACTTAGCTGAAATTAACAGTGTTCACCTGACAAACTTTCAGACACCTTTGTGCTTTTTGGAACTATTTGCAATTTGGAAGTACAGGCTAAGAACATACCAACTTGAACCGGACTGTTCTTATTTGATTGACGTTAAGGACAGTTAACGACAAATCCTACTAATAATAGCAATCAAACAAATCATAGTAACAGCCAGAACTAAAGCTCCCTGTTCTACTAAAGCATCTTGCCAACTGATTAAGCTCAGGGAATAAACCCATCTTTCTAAAGGAGAAATGTTGGTAGTCAACTTGTTAAAATTATGTTTAACTATTTGTATTTTATCATGAACTTGTTTGGAATGGATGGCTAATTCTGTGTGACACATTCCTTTAAATTCATCACATCTGTAACCATGAATCATTAACAAGAAATTTAGAGTTTCTCTATTTTGCAATACTGCTTGCTGTATCTTATCTGTTTAAAAATTATCAACCATTTTGGTAATGATGTTTAGTTGTTCTAGTACCCAGTAGTTTAACATTCGTACCAAATGTAGTGCTCTGTCTACACTAATTGGGGCAAACACTGATGCTAGCAAATTTCGTGTGTCACTCTAATGTTCTAATGTGTTATTGTCAGCTTGAGGGCTAAAGTCTTTAGACCACCAAACACGATTTTGCATCGATTGTGTAAATTTGGTTAGCTTACCTAAATAGCAAGGTCCACCTTGTACCTGAGCAGGTATGCTATTCCATGCTCTAATACCACAAATCAAGAAATATCCAGGAGGCAATGCTCTTCTCTGGTTATCTTTTGTACAAACAACTCTCATTTCTGGAAAACTTGTATCTTTTGAACCAATAATATTCCAGCACCATCTGCCATTGGTATAACTTTTATTATGAGCCGTAATGTCTGTGATTCCCACAGGAAAGTATTGCTGAGACTAATGTTCTTTTTTCCATTCTGTCATACTAGAATAGACAGGATGAAACTCAACACAAGACCCATTACCGGGGAAAGACTCCACTAACCTTAGCTCTTGGGGTTCCCTCTCAATTGAGGTATTTAACTTCCACATGACTCTTTTGCCTTATCTATGCCATATGGAATGAGGGGGCGTTCCTATAAGGCACACTGTTTTGTTCATTGACATTGTTACCTGAACAGAAACTTTCCAGATCTACTTGTTGAGCAATACCAACCACATGTTTTGATTTACACCCCAACCAGTAGCAACAGCAACAAAGCAAAACACACAAATAAGAAATACACTTATTTCTGGTGTTAGACCATTCAGAGGGTCAGCAGCCTGATGAGGTCGGGCTGCCTCTACCCTAACCAGTCTTCTCCACTCCTTATCCCACAGGATCAACTGGGAAGGAGAGAGCAGATACCTTGCATTGTTTTTACAGTCAGTTGGACAGTTGGTCTGTGTGGTGTGTAACCAGTCTAAAATTGCTGTTCATGTCTCTGACCATAACCCATCTCCTTTTAGGGTATTCTTAGCTTGCTGCATCACTTTCCACTGTTGTGGCTCATACTGGCGTGCGACATTAATGTTTCTGACCACTGGGCATGCCACAATTGATATTACATTGCCTGTCCCTTTAAGAAGTGTTCGGTCTTTGCAAGCTGCGGCTCTGTTTGCCTCAGTCTCTCTGCTGATTAGGGAGGCTGAAATGGGCATGGCGGTCATCGTGGGAACTGGAGGAGGCGTGAGAACCACATTTGAGTGACAGCTAAGTCTGGCCCCTTCTGTAAGAAAACTTTCTAGGGCTTCTGGGTTTACCGGCAGTGTGTCTTCAGCCAGAGGGGAGGGCATTTCTGCCTCTGCTGTTTTCGCGGGCTTTTCGGCCATGCGGCAGTCCCTTTGTTCCTACGGCCACGCGGCTTGGCTGCCTGGCACGGCGCGCGGCTCTCCCCGCCCCGGGATACACCTCTCCCCCCGTTTTTTCAGATTTTAGATGGAGCAACAATTCACTCACGCTTAATCTCGGCTGGGCCACCATCCCTTTCACCGCGAAGCTGCTTTTTGCAACTCTGCTTGGGACTGGCTCCAGTGCCGTCGCGCCTGCCCCACGGCCGCGGTTTCCAGCGGCTTGGGCAGCGCAGCAGCTCCAGTCCCGTCGCGCAGGTCAGAGCCCAGCGGCGGGACGATCCCAAACAGCGGGACGGCTCCGGGTGGTGGCGGGGTGGCTTGGAAACACCTGGCAGCTCCATCCCTGGCGGTGTGCGGCTCTGGCCCTGACGCCGTGGCGGAGAGCAGACACGGTGTTTCACACAGCGGCGCAGAGGGGAGCAGAGGTGGCACGGCAAGGGGGGCCGGCTGCATTAGCTCTAATGGAGGAGCGGAGGGGGAAACTCGGTCCCCTCCACGTGTAAGCAGTCCCATTACTTCGGCAGCTAGCCTGGTCTCTGCTTTGAACTGATTTAAAGCGTCATACACTATTTTCCAGGTATTGCGCAGAGGGGCTCTGTCTTTATCTTGGTTCTCGAGGTGTTCTTTTCACATTAATTCACCCAAATCGTTCCATTTTTCCAATTCAAACAGGGCGGGAGGGTTGGAAAGCTTCTTTTCCGTGCCCACGTGATCAGGCTACTAAGGGATTTTTCATTGGCTGCTTCGCCTCTCTTTGCCGTAATATTAATTAAGAGGCTCTGAGCTGTGGCATATCCAAGCTCCATTTTTGTTCATATTAATGATCCAGGTTCCAGTCGCTCACGATGAACCAGTGATCTCCCGGTCCCTTTCCCTAGTGACCGGCCACGACAGAGGGGAAACTTAGAATTTTTCCTACCCGGTTCAGGCATGTTTAGTCCTGATCCTTTTTCCTCTGTCCGTCTTTCCAACTAAAGTGGGCTCCTTCTGCCCGACGACAGGGAGAGGATGCACGCCTCCTCTTTCCAGGCTCGACAAGTCCGTCTTTGGCCCCCTGTCCCGCTTTCTGCCTCTACGTCTTGGCTCGGCTCGATCCCCCCGTGGTCCCAGCCCCGCGGCGGCAGTTCCATGCCAAGGGGTGGTCAGCAGAACACACTCACCCTTCAACAGCCCTATCTGGCCTATACGTAAATCAGATGGAGAATGGAGACTGACTGTGGACTATCGTGGCTTGAATGAAGTTACGCCACCGCTGAGTGCTGCTGTGCCAGATATGTTGGAGCTCCATTATGAGCTGGAGTCCAAAGCAGCAAAGTGGTATGCCACTATTGACATTGCTAATGCATTCTTCTCCATTCCTCTGGCACCACAGTACAGGCCACAGTTTGCTTTCACCTGGAGGGGCGTGCAGTACACTTGGAACCGATTGCCTCAGAGGTGGAAACACAGTCCAACCATTTGTCATGGGCTGATCCAGGCCACATTGGAGAAGGGTGAGGCCCCAGAACACATCCAGTATATTGATGATGTCATTGTATGAGGAGACACAGCAGAAGAAGTCTTCGAAAAAGGACGAAAGATTATTCAGATTCTTCTCAAAGCTGGTTTTGCCATGAAAAAGAGCAAGGTCAAGGGATCTGCCAGAGAGATTCAGTTCCTTGGGGTGAAATGGCAAGATGGATGTCGCCAGATTTCAACCGACGTCATCAATAAGATTGTAGCAATGGCTCCACCGACTAACAAGAAAGAGACCCAAGCATTTCTGGGAGCCATAGGCTTCTGGCGAATGCACATCCCAGAGTACAGCCAGATCGTGAGCCCTCTCTATTTTGTGACACGTAAAAAGAACATTTTCCAATGGGGTCCTGAACAACACCAGGCTTTCAAGCTGATCAAGCAAGAAATCGCACATGCCGTGGCTCTTGGACCAGTCAGGACGGGACCAGATGTGAAGAATGTACTTTATTCCACAGCTGGAGATAAAGGTCCCTCCTGGAACCTCTGGCAAAAGGTGCCTGGTGAGACACGAGGGCGACCACTTGGTTTCTGGAGCTGAAGCTACAAAGGCTCTGAGGCCAATTACACCCCTATGGAGAAGGAAATCCTAGTGGCATATGAAAGCATATGAGCAGCCTCAGAGGTAATTGGTACTGAAGCACAGCTTTTCCTGACACCTTGACTACCAGTGTTAAGCTGGATGTTTAAGGAAAAAGTGTCCCCTACACACCATGCCACCGATGCCACGTGGAGCAAGTGGATTGCTTTGATTACACGACGTGTTCGAACTGGGAGCTCGAATCGCCCTGGAATTCTAGAAATTATAACCAATTGGCCTGAAGGTGGGAACTTCAGCCTGGCAGATGAAGAAGAGGAAGAGTCAGTGAGTCGAGCTGAAGAAGCTCCACCATATAATCAGCTGCCAGATGAAGAGATGCGCTACGCCCTTTTCACCGATGGTTCCTGCCTTATCGTAGGCAGGAGCCAGAAGTGGAGAGCAGCTGTGTGGAATCCCACCCAACGGGTGGCAGAAGCCACTGAGGGGAAAGGCGAATTAAGACAGTTCGCAGAACTCAAAGCTGTCCAATTGACCCTACACATTGCAGAAAGAGAAGGATGGCCAAGGCTCTACTTGTACACCGACTCATGGATGATAACAAATGCTCTCTGGGGATGGCTAGACCGGTGGGAGAAGATGAATTGGAGGTGTAGAGGGAAGCCCATCTGGGCCGCAGATCTGTGGCAAGACATTGCTGCCAGGGTAAAGAAATTGAACCTGAGAGCACGCCATGTAGATGCCCATGTGCCCAAAGGTCGAGCTAATGAGGAACAAGACAATAACAGACAGGCAGACCGAGCTGCACAGATTGAGGTGTCACAAGTAGATCTCGATTGGCAGCAAAAGGGAGGATTGTTCCTAGCTCAATGGGCCCATGATGCTTCAGGCCATCAAGGCCGGGACGCAACCTATAAGTGAGCATGAGACCGAGGGGTGGATTTAACCATGGGCACTATTTCCCAGGTTATCCATGATTGTGAAACCTGTGCCGCCATTAAGCAGGCAAAAAGGTTGAAGCCCCTTTGGTATGGTGGACGTTGGGACAAGTATAAATACAGAGAGGCCTGGCAGGTTGACTACATCACATTGCCACAGACTAGCCAAGGTAAGCGCTATGTGCTTACCATGGTTGAAGCGACCACTGGATGGTTAAAGACATATTTGGTACCACATGCAACGACCTGGAATACTATCTTGGGCCTTGAGAAACAGGTCTTGTGGAGGCATGGCACTCCAGATCGCATTGAGTCAGATAATGGGACTCATTTCAAGAACAGTCTGCTGGCCACTTGGGCACAGGAGCATGGTATTGAATGGGTATATCACATTCCATATAATGCACCTGCTGCTGGAAAGGTTGAAAGGTGCAATGGACTGGTAAAAACAACTCTGAAGGCACTAGGTGGAGGAACCTTCAAGAACTGGGATAAGCATTTAGCCAAGGCCACCTGATTGGTTAACACCAGAGGCTCTGTCAATCGAGCTGGTCCTGCCCAAGCAGAATCCCTCCACACGGTAGATGGAGACAAAGTTCCAGCGATTCACTTGAGAGGCATGTTAGGGAAATCTCTTTGGATTACTCCTCCCTCGGACCAAGAAAAACCCATTCGTGGGATTATTTTTGCCCAAGGGTCCGGAAACACCTGGTGGGTAATGAGGAAAGATGGTGAGATCCAGTGTGTGCCCCAAGCCAATCTAGCCTTGGGGAAAAACTAATTATGTGCTTTGAGTTGTGTTTTTCAGGAAACCAGACACCAGATGAGAAAGACCGAAACAAAGCCGGTACTGGTATCCCATGATGTCCAACAATAAGGCAGCCCTAAACTGTGAACCAGGCCTAAACTTGGAACTGTGACTTCAACCAAAAGGCAATGGAGTAAAGCTGAACTGATGCTGGTGTTGATCCTTGATGACAAGACATCTGCCTTGAAGGACCGCATATGAACTATATATATATACATAAATACATATATATATATATATATATATATATATATATATATATATATATTTATATATATCTATGTGCGGGATGTAAGCAAATGCAAGAATACAAGGATCGCGTGAAAAGACCAGTGTGGAATAAGGGGTGGAGAATGTAATGGTTTGACCCATGGCTTCCGCGGTAACCACTGTATTTAAGGAAGTTACAAGTATTCCACACGTATCTTCCACATGGCAGGGGAGGAGGTGTTTAGGCTCTCTTCTTCTCTCTTGGCCGAGGAGCTGGTGGGAGGTGGTTGGAGTCTGGTCCTTCCGGTTGTTGGTGGTTCTGCTGTCCTGGGTGAGATTGTTTCATTCTTGTTCCCCTTCCTTGAGGTTTTTAATTGTGTTTGTTTTCATTCATTTGGTTTCTTTAAGTTGAGTTGGTGTCTTCCCTATTTTCTGGCTAATCAATTCCCTTTTTTCCCTTCCCCTCTCCCCTGGGGGTGGGATCCTATGTACTGTGTATACAGTGTGGTTTGTAAATGTTAGAAAATATAATTTATTCTTTTCATTCAGTTCAGTTTCTTTAGAGTGCGTTTCTTTTCAGTGTTTTTTTTTCCTTTCCTTTGCTGGGAAGGTTCTGGGAGGGGGAAGGGGGACCAGTCCAGGGTTGGCAACAGCTAGGCCAAACCTGCAACAGTGACTTAGAGCACAAGAGTAAACTTTAAATTCTGAGATCAATTTGAGTTTTCTTATTCCTAAAATAGCACTGAATAGTGTTTCTGGTATAGTAGTGCATGCGTCAGCTGAGTTGGATCCTTCCTGAGACAATAATGAGGGATCCAGATAGAACATAAATGCTTAGCAGTTTTAGATAAAGTCAGCTGGTGAATGGTACTGATTAATATGGAGAAACATCAGTACACCGCTGGTTAAGAACTTGGACCTAGTGTAATTTTCTAGGTTTATTGTAATTCCTTCATCAGTCTTAGTTTTCTGAGCTGCTTAGTAAAAATAGTTTCCAGTTTTTCAGGTTGTCCTGGTTGTGATTAGTTGGATATATTTTACCAGCATTCTGTATGTTGACTTTTGACTTGGGTAGTATAATTATGGCAGAAACAGAAGAGATGGCATCTCACTTAGAGGTTGTAAAATAATGTGAATTCCTTTGATTTCAGAGAGGCTGAAGTAAATCTCTTGGACCTTGCAGCTAAATTTTGCCATGAACAGGCTGGTTTTGAATTACAGGAGAAATTGCTATTAAGCAATAGGTCCTGTAGAGACAGGGTAGTGGGTTTTTTTGTGCCAGTCTCTTTCCTGTACCAACAGCCACCAGTGTGCAGCCACAAAAATCAGAACATTTACTCAGAAACTTTACCCAGACACTCAGACACACAGACACACATACTGAACCCCATCCCAACCCCTCATACCACCAGACTTCCAGCATCTTCCAGAAAGAACACTGCAAATAGTCAGAACTCATCCAGAAGGAGGTATTGGGACATTTACTGGGAGAACCAGGATCATAAATCCCCAATTTTTGACATGTATGGGGGCCCCCTACAGACCATGATCACCCATGCATCACTGGAGCCATGGGTGGTGGTACCTTTCTCTCTCTTCTCCTATCTCTTTTTCTCTATTTTTCTCTTTCCAATTTTCCTCTCTTAGGATGATCATACACTCCAGAACAGCTATACACCCCTTTTCCAATCCATTACCTTTTTTCCCATTTTTGATTTCAAAGCAGTTGTTTTAATAAAATTTGGTTTTATATTGGTTATTTATCATAATTTTGTTTTAATTCCCCCACAAGGATCTGTTAACAATGAACCTGGTTGCCCTGCCTCAGAAGTGCGTTGCAAGAGGCTGAGACAAAAGCATTGATCTGATGAAATTTTCCATGGGTATGGTCAACTACAGGTTTTTTGTAAGAACATATGTTTCTATATACTGTTGTGTGAGACATCATCCTGTTCCATATCTGAGGACTATTGACAGGTTATAATGCTGTTCTTTTTCTACTTTTCTCCCAGATAATGTTAAATAACCTAGTAAGTCAGTTACTGGAACTAGGTGTTTGGTATTTAGTATAACAGTGATGTAGAGTTATGCAAATGGTTTTCTCCTCTGTTAATTTTCCTCATAACAATTCTGTTAGCACTTAATAAAAATAATGGATTATGGTAATAGTGTACATCTACCTTGTTTAAACAGTATTTTATTCATTTTTAGCAATATGGTTGTCCAATCAATTCAGAATTCTGTCTTGCAAATTTGCACCACAATAGTGTTTGTTACTCAAATGAAAAAAAGTTATTTAATTTCAGATTTTTTTAAGACCAGCATTTCTGAGGCAGCTGGTAGTTGCCCTGTTTTTCCAAGTGGCTTTGGCACTGTCCTGCCATAGTCCTAAATCATGAGGCACAGAAATACTGTATTTTTATGTTGGATGCCATTATGTAGACAGCACATTAGTTTCCTTTTTTCATCATACAGAGAGAATAGTACTGTGCTGGTCCATGTTGTTGGCTTTAATACAGAGAGTGCTAAAGACAATTACAGGTGAGAAAGTGAAATTAAGACACTACAGTGTAACCTGTCTTTCGTAAGCATGTTGGTGATTTAGCAACAGAATGTCAAAAGTATTTGGAATGCCATAGACTTGCTGGGTAGCAATTCGTTTTTATATCCAGCTGATTAGTGACAATAGGTGGAAGAATTGGGTTTTTGCTATTACATATTTCACTGTGAGCTTTTTTTTAGTTTACCTCAAGTGAACAAATTTTAATCCCATTCAAACTGTTAAATGGGACTTAATTCTGAAAATGTCCAGGATTCCAATAAAGAATCTGATTCCTAATCTGAATCTTAATATCTATTATTAGAAACCAGTCTTCCAAAGATACAGATCTTAGAGCAGTTCTGGCAAAGTTGCAGTAAAATCAGAGAATTTATGTCACAATGCAGGAAAGATGACCTACAAAATTAATATTGAATTGCTGTATATGATTGTATTAGTGGGTTCGTAATTCAAGACTCAGTAATCTTTTACTCGGTTAACACATGTACTTATTTATTTATTAGTTTTCATTTACTCTGTAAGGAGAAGATATATTACAAAATGTATCACTCCAATTAAACTGTCATCTTTGGTTATTTTTGACAGGTTTTGTAATAATGAGGATAATTTTTATTGAAATTATTATGATTGAGATCAATCAATTTTCAATTGTTATAAGATCAAGACTAATTCTTGTCCACTCTTGAAATGTGTACCATACAAAGCACCAGTTAAAGCAACTCTTACATTCACAATCTGTGTAACATTCTGTTTGAATGATTGTGTCTCCCTCACTTCTTGGATATATCTATTTAAGTAATAGTTAAAGTATAGTTAAAATGTATAGATAAAAACCTGTGAACACCTTTAAATATGCTTTAATGACTGCTGCATAGAAGACATGATGTCTTTTCACATCATGTGCATTTTTTTCCTAAGTAATTTCAAATTTACTTAAATCCCATTTGTTTGATATCCCTATATAGCTTACATTTCCAAACCATATTTCCTTCTGAGTAGGTTTGATTTTCCTCAGGTTGCTAAGCGGTGCAAGTCATTAAGTAATTTAGGTAATGTTTTACCATTTTACACCATTTATATGTTGTCACACATAAAGGGTATGAAATGGTTAAATCATAGAGATGAATATTTCAGAAATTAACTGCAAGTACTTAAATTGAAGGTAGTATAATTCCATATATTTAAAATGAGAGTGTTTATTAAGACTATTGGGGAAATTAAAAGTAGGAACAGCTTCAACAAAAGAAATGTTAGGTTTCCCATGTCGCCAAAGAAGCCACATTACATTTTGATCCTGTATTTTGGGCAGGTCTATAGCCAGATTTCAAATCCCCGTTGAACAAGATGATGTTTGTTATGTGTCATTTGCTAACTTGATGTGGATGACACTTTACAAAGAGATCCTTTCACTACCTGAACTGCAGTGAGGCCTGTTTTGGATGTCATGTATTGATGCACAGGTAAAGTTTTTGGAGGGTGTATTTGTGTGTCTGGAGAAGAGGTCCGGTAGCAAATGTTTCAAAATAGTGTATTTGCATGCTACAGGAAGATGCATCCTGTCACACTGCCTAAGAAACAGTGATGCTGCTGGAGGATAAGATATTCACAAATGAAAGTTTGATGTTACATGGGACAAAATTGAGGGCCTTGTTGTATTTTGCCACCTGTCTTTGAGAGAGTTATTATTGCAAATGATTTTAAAAATAAGCAATCAATTTTAAAAAGTAATAGATTATTTTGTTTTGTGTGAAACCTTGAGGTGTGAAAAGAAATGAGAGAGATATTTGATCCACACTGGAGAATTTTCTTCCTTATTTTAGTGAAAAAAATTCTGATAAAGTTCAGATTTTCTGCATACTGACTGATGAGATGATATTCAGAGTTATAGGTGCAAGGTCCCATTTCCTCAGATCAAAACAGTATGTTTTTGGATTCAGATATCAATTAAGAATATTAACGTGTACATATGTTCATATCATGTAAAATTATACTGCACTGACATGGAAAGGGGAATATTTATTTTTCAGTCCCGGTGGACTGTGTAAAACAGTGCTTAAGTAGTTTGTCATTCGGTTTTTCCCACAGAAGAATATTGGACATAGTTTTAATTGAAGGAAATTCAGTATGCTAGTTTCATAAATAAGAACACATTATTCGATTTTGTGGTACATTTTATGTGAAGAAAATGCAGAAATAGTCTGCAATTATTGAATATTAATGTAAGAGTATGGGCAGGGAAACAAATCAAAATTTCTAGCAAATCTTGTGTCTAAGTATCCCTGCCTTTTGCTACCTAGTGCTTGTTCTAAAGGAATAAAAATGTGAACATTTGAAGAAATAATCTTGTAATGTCTCATTCAAGCTATGTACATGAATAGAAACGTAGCCTTTATGAAGTTATTAGATTGATTTTTGACAAATGAAGGCAATCTGATGTGTTATGATTTTTGAACAATCATAAATTGTGAATCAAAATTGATTAGTGAATTTTTCTTATTACACTATAAAAATTTGAAAGTTTTTAATATTTGTGAAAAGTATAATCCATTTCCAGTCTAACACAATTAAGTTACTAGTTCCAATAATTAATTTGCATTTGCTCTGTGCTGGTAACACTACTTGTTCTTCACATTAATGCAGAATTTTAACCATATTGCTTTGAGAGAGCAGATAACTTAGGCAAACTAAAGATGTAAAATTTATTTTACAGAATGGAAAAAGTATGTACATATAAAAATGTTAAAACTTTGAACTCTAAAAATTCATTAATTTAAACTCCATTTCTGAAAAATAATGTGTTTATGATGTACTTTCTGTATTTTTCATTAATTTCTCCTTTTGATGACCAGTTTAAAAGAAGTCAGAGCCAGCGATTACTCTTTTTTTGTTCATGGACCTGCTCCAACTAAACTTATTTTGTTTCTTTAATTCTGAGAGTGTTCTGTTAGTATTTCTCTGTGGATACATGTAGTGCTGTGCATGCTGTTGTGCTGTATGGAATTGCACGCATGTGCATGGGCTTCTTGCGGATTCTGTTTGGTGTTGTAGTTGTGGGTGTCGCAGTGCATGTGACTTTTTATGTCTCTTTCTCCATCAATGTTCAGCACACAGATTTCACCACTGGAAAACTTCCAGTGACTGTAACTTCTTCAAGAGCTGCATGTTACTTCACTGCAACAGCTGTTTCCTACCTGGGTCTTACAGGCAATTTTCTGCTACAGGAGATGATGACAAAGTTGGTAGCTTGATGAGAACTGTTGCATAGGGACCAGCAGAGATTGGGGAGTACTGTTCACCACTGTGAGCTGTCTAAGAAGCAAAGAAAATGGGAAAAAAGAAACATAAAAGTACTGCTTGAATGTTGTCATTTAATGAGATTAAAGTTCAAAGCATTCTTTTTTCCCTAAAGTGATCTATCTCAAAGGCTGATTTTTTTTGCTTCTTATGAAAATATTAACAACATTAATATGCTGTCAGTTTCCTTCCTGTTTCAAAACTTATCATACAGTATTACTGTTTATTTATTTAGTTATTTATTTGCCAGAGGGATTGTCTTGGTTTGAGGGGAAAAAACCATAATGTTTACCCACAAGCGGGGGAGGGGGCCTTCTCCACAATAATCACGCCACTCTTTATCAAATTTAAGAAAAAAGGAATTTAATATAAGAAGGATAACTGTTCTTAACTGCTATATATAAACAGACTAGTGCAAACCGCTTCCCCAACACCACAAGAGAAAGAAAAAAACAACAACAAAACCCAGCAGGTTTTCCTCCGTGAGGAAAGTTGTACTTAAGCAGTGTCAATGTCACAGCCCAGCTGGCTGCTGAGTGAGTTTCCAGTCCTGCTCCAGCGAGACAGATGAGTGGTGAGCTCTCAGATAAACTCTGTGCCTCTTGTCCCAGATGAAGGAAAAAGAAAGCTGAAAGTTGGGGACTGCCACGTGTCCTGCAAAAGCAGCTGCACACCTCTCCCTCCCGGGTCACTGCCCCAGCTGGGGCGGGCAAGCCGTGACGGTGCAGGCAGTGGTGAGACTGGAACAGAGGCCGGGATCCCAGATGCAGGCACCAGGAGAAACAGTCACTGCGAGGAGAAAAACAGCATCTCAGTCAGAAGCCCCAGCAGTAGCCAGCAGAGGAGCTTCCCTCCTCGGCAGCCACCGCTTCCACGTTCTGCCGAGCTAAGAATGGAATAATGTCCCCAAAAACAAAGAGACAAACCTACCCCCACCCAAGTGATCAACAGTTAACTACTTCTTTTTGTTAACTGCTGGCATGGGCAGTTAGTGGCAGGGGACAGAATTTACATAATAATCCCAAACTACAACAGGGATAATAACATGATAGGAGAAAAAAGATGGAGACAGACTGAGCATATGGAATATTTTCCAGTTAAAAAGTTCCATGTAGATCATTTATCCTAATCTGCTCTATGCTATATATTTATTTTTTTAACTTCTAAGGATGGTTGCTATCACTTCAGCTTATCCTGCTCTAACTGGTAACGATGCTTAAGAAGTATGGTCATATGTTTCTGTAGCTACTACTCAAATTGAACACCTCAGAGTTGAAAAAATCATAGAATCAGAGGGTGCTTTGGTTTCCAAGGGACCTTAAAAATCATCTAGTTCCAACCTCTTCCACTAGACCAGCTTGCTCAGGGCCTCATCCTACCTGCCCTTGAATACTTGCTGGGATGGGGCAGCCACAAGTTCTCTGGGCAGCTTATTCCAGTGCCTCACCACCCTCATGGTGACAAATTTCTTCCTAGTATATAATCTAAACCTACATAGTCAATTCAGCTGTTGGACCATATTCTCTTCCTTGTTTACATCCTGGTCTGAAGTCCAGTGAAGCTGTGTTTGTGCTCTGACCTGTAGCTGTGTAGGATTCAGAAACAACGAAGAAGGGAGGAGCTGTGCTGTGCTGGACTGGACCCAGGAACTCAGATATTTTCATCAGGGCCTGCTGTGGACCTCAAGCTGCATAATTTTTATGTGTCTCTCCTGTAAAATTGAGTCCAAGGGCTTTCTCCAGCTTTATATAACATTTGGTATCTGTATATATTTTTCAAAGCCACAGTGCTACAATTACCATTAACTTACAGCAAAGCCTTTGGGATGTAACTGTCCACAGCAACTTAAAATGTTTCCTCAGCAGTGGTTTTTCTTCTCCCAAAAAGCTGTGCCTATCTGAAAAAAATTCTGGATACTTCAAGCATGTAAGTCCCACATATTTTATTTTAATTTTTCCTCAAGATATAATTTAATTTCTTAACAAGGAAAATGTTTGCCTTTCAAAATTTATTTCCATTATCTGAAAAAGAAAGTTGTCTGCGTTTAACAAGACAAAAGTGTCTGCTAAGGAGCCTTCCTAGTGTAGAAAGATGGAAAGCTCCTCCCTGCAAGTTCTTTCAAAATTAAGAGGCTTCAGGCACAAAATGTAGAAAAGGGAAATAACAGTTCTTTACTTTTATATATATAAACCAAAACCAGAGCAGAACAACAGCAACATGGTAACCAAAACTTTCAAATAAAGCCCCACATTAGCCCCTTCGGTGGAGTTATATTTACAAACAGCAGGGCGGGGGGCCTGCCGGGCTCCTGCGAGGAAAAGACACTGAGGGAGTGGTGTCACTTCCAGAGCTCATGTGGGAATGGCGGCCACAGAGAGAGGCTGGAACCTTTCCCGTGGGCAGTGTAAGGACCCTCTCACACCCTTTTCTCCAAATCGTTGAGGGAGTTTAGAAACTCCTGTGCAGATGGTGTCAGGCCCTTGATAAGTCCGCGGCAAATCCAGGCAGGGCTGGCAGTCTGCTCAGGGGAATAGCATGGAGTCAGGGGCGAACCAGGAACCCACTCCCAGCACTGCCACCAGCCAGCAAGCGGCAGGTGGGCACCCAAGCAGATGAGAAACATAGGTGTAAGGCACTGCCAAAAAATGAACACAGAGAAACCTCGCTTTGACCACTTCCCAAGCCAGAGAAAAAGTGAAGTCCAGAAAAAAAAAATCCATGAAAGATTTTGAAACAATAACAAAAGCATTTTAAAAATAGCTAATAAAAATTAAAAATTATGTTTGCCTTTCATTACGAAGGTTCAAAAGAGATTAATGGCCTTTGATTTATTCTTGCTCAATGTCTGTAATAGGGTGCTAGATGTTATTAAGTTGTAGAAAATGAGTTCTCTGGGTTTCCACAGAACTGCTTTAAGCAACGGTTGTGTTCATAGATAAATTGTACCCAATCTACTTGACCATTATGTCTCCTTGATTTAATGATGAAGAATGTCGACAATTTGCCTCCCGGCATGTCAGAGCATGATGCCTAGCAGTGCCAAGGTTTTGTGGGTTATTTAGATACTGGGACAGGGCAAGTAAAATTTTGATTTTTTAAGGAGTGAAAGTATAACTTTGTTTTGTCCCTCGTGCATAATTATCAAACTAATCAAACTATCAGCTGTTTTTACTGCTTTGAAATGAGCTAGCATTGGTAACCTTAAGAATTTTTTAATAGGTTCATAAAGGAGCTTTATGCAGGACTTCTATTATATGGCTACACTTGTGAGTTAAACAGTGGTATTCCAAAAAATTGTGTATCTGTTGCTGGAGTGTACATGTTGTGGTTTCAGTTGTAGTGGTGGTTAAATGTAAATTGTCCTGTTGGAAACACTTAGACTCCTTTTCTGTATTGCAGAGGAAAGGTAATTAAAATGCTCTATTCCATTTTCAGACAAGGCTAATGTGGAACAGTTGGAAAAGACCAAGTAAGGTAACTGTTATTTTTAGCATGGAGTCTTCTGACCTTTTTTTTTAAAATGGAACAACTGTGATGTTTTACCAAACATGACATCTAGGACTATAAAATTCTGACTCGGGATTCACTTTCCTTAAACATTTTTAATGACATTGTTTTTGTTTCATCAAATCAAAATCAGGAAACATTTTTTAATATATCAGCTTTCACTATAATCATAAAACCTGTGAACTTTGTTACAGCATTTTTAACCTATCTTGAAGTCATCTAGTAACTCAATGTAAATTGCCTTTGTTAATTGCCTCAACTTATTGCCTTTGTTAATGTAAAAAAGCAATTCATGCCAGAGGATAACTTCCATTTTCTTATTACTTACTCTTCTTACCCATTAGAATTTTGGTATGCTGTTTTCACAGTGGTGCTTCTCAAAGATAAAGTTCCTCCATCACTGGTCATGCATAGGTGACAGTCATAGCTAGGCTTTATAAGAGCAGAATGCTTAAGCAATCATTCTTGCTCTCAACTTTTTAAAACTCTTTAGATGCCTGTTCAAACGAATTCAGTATCTGGCTTTTTCTCTCTTAGGAAGTGATAAAAAATGAGCACTGTATACTCTTTTCCACAGGGGAAAGGCTGAGGGTTTGACTGTAGTGGAACACAACCAGTTTTTACCTTTCTTTTTTGCTGTATGTGTCTCCAAATAGATAAAGAAAATGTGTACAATTTCTTAGTAGTTTTCTAGCCAGTCTTACCTAATGCTACCATTCTGTTTTAAGCCTTCTCAGTATTTCCATTGATAAAAATAGAATTAAAATTGAGCTTGTGTGGTAGATACAGGTTTTTTGGAGATGCTATCATGTAAATGAGAAGTGAAATAGCTATGTAGAATGATTCACTTATCTTGTGAAGTTGTTTACTCTTCTAGCATATTAATGCACAAATTTAAATACAAGGTTTTTAAGAAATAATGTTGCATATGGTGCTCACTTGAATATTTGTGAACTTTTTAATCTTTAAAAAATAAAAGGGAGCAGTGTTCATAATTCTTGGGTTATGGATGGGTTTTTCACACAATCTGCTTCTGTGATGCAGGACAATACCTCTGTTTCCTTTTTGAAATTTGTGAAGCAAAGATATTTAGTGAAGTGATGATATGCAGTATTTTGATTCTCATATTGTTCATGTAACTTCATGAAATTCTAAGATGCTCATACTCCTGAAAAAGGTAAGGAAGAGCTGTGAGAATGGTGAAGGGTATAACTGTTTTGCACAATGAAAGTGATGTATGTTAACTACTGGTGTGCTAAATATGTATTTGTTCCTGTACTTCAAATTACAAATTGATCAAACTTTGAGCTTCAATCATCCAGAATGAATGGCACAACATGAGAATTGGAAATTCTTTAGAGCTCTTCAAGTGAGTTATTTATCCCTGATACCCTATGTTACATTCATTTGATAACATTTCGTTCAGTAGTTGGCATTTTTCCAAATCAGCCTAGCAAACTATTTGTCAAATAGTGAATGTACAATTTTAAATAGTGTAATTTTCTATGGTTATCTTAGCCAAAGTAAAAATTTAGGCTAGAAGCGTAATGTATGTACAATATCTTTCATGCATCGTTGCGTTTATGATTTATATACAGAAGAATCTCAGCTAAAACACATAAGCTCATTGACCTTGTAGGTCTATTCCAGACTTCCAAATATTTATCTACTGTCAGAAAAACAAATGAAAAAATATTTTATTTATGAAGAATTGCTTCAAAAGAGTTGCTGTTCTCTAGAGTGCAGGATAATCAGTGTTAAATAAGACGTCCTTTGCAGATTAAAAAAAGTGTCTAAAAATAGGTGCTTAATCATGTTAGGTAATAGAGAAAGTGCACCCTATTTGAGATCATTCTTCTTCAGCAAGTGTTTGTCTTATGCTCCTGAGAACTGAGAAAAAAGCAGAATACTAA